>NC_034410.1:124779869-124825398 GCF_002078875.1 Numida meleagris
GGGAGGGGCCGGGGCTGCGCGCTGCCCGCCCGCAACGTGTCCCGGCAGGAGCGGGCGCACCTTCCCGACAGCGGGAGGAGCACGGTGCCCGGCGGGGTGCGGGCCGCCGAGTTAGGGGTTAGAGGGGGTGGATTCCCGTCGGAGCCTCCTGGAGAGCAGGGGTGGCGCTGGGCGGCTATGCTCCCCGTCCGGCCCCGGCCCCGGCCCCGGCCCCGCCCGCAATCAGCGCTGCCCGCTCCGCCAACCCCCTGCCCGCGGCTGCCACGTCCCAGCGCGGCGGGGCCAATGGGCGGGCGGCGCCAGGTGTGTGCTACCTGCACCACGTGGGCCGGGGGGGCGGGCAGGTAGGGCCGCGGCCCCAAACAGAAAAGCCCGCGGCCATTGTGCGCTTCCCAGGGGTGCAGCTGGCGTGGGAGCGGCTGCCTCCCGCCCCCAAGAGAGGAAAAAAAGAAGGGGGGGGGGGAAGGAAAGGAAAGGAAAGGAAAGGAAAGGAAAGGAAAGGAAAGGAAAGGAAAGGAAAGGAAAGGAAAGGAAAGGAAAGGAAAGGAAAAAGGAAAAAGGAAAGGGGTGCCCGAGCGTCTCCTCCGCGCCAAGTCCCCAGGGAGCGGGCTGCCGGTGGGGGTTCTACCACTTGGGTCTTGCTTGGAAGCCCCTTGAGCAGGGAAAGTTTGTGGCCTCTTCTCTTCCTTCTCCCCTTCCTCGCTTTCCCCCTTTCTTTTTCTTTTTTCCTCCTCCCACCCTTTCCCACTTCCACTGGCCCGGCTGCACCATGACGGCATCTCCCGACTACCTGGTGATCCTCTTTGTGACCACGGCGGGCACCAACGGGGCGAGGCTGGGCTCGGATGAGCGAGAGCTGCTCCAGCTCTTGTGGAAGGTGGTCGACCTGAGGACTAAGAAGGTATTTTCCCTCCGAGGGAGGAGAGAGAACCCTGAGCTGCAACTCCCCTTGCTCCCCTGCTACGCTGGGTGGCCCGGGAGCCGGGCTGGCTGTGGGTGCCCTAGGCTGGTGCAGGTCCTGGTGGAGGGCAGGGCTGGGGCTGCAGGTGGGGAGCTCAACCTGGGTGCTGACTCGCCCCCCTCTGCTTTCCCTGGAGCTGGGGCACCCGCACGATGTGCTGGTCCGGCCCGACCACCCGGAGCTGACAGCTGAGTGCCAGGAGATCACCAAGGTGGACATGGAGAGCCTGGCGCTGGCTCCATCGCTGGAGCAGGCATTGAGACAGGTGATACCCCATAACCAGCTGCTGGGTGCCGGTGGCCCTGGGTGGGAGGTGGAAGCCGCGTTAGCATCCATTACCCTGCATCCTGCCCTCCCCGCCACTGGGGTGGTGGAGCCTGGCACATAGGCATGCGTGTGTAGGCATCGTGGCCCGTGACAGGCGTTGTGGTGTTTTCTTTTGCTCTCCCATCTTTGGAGGTAAGGTCAAACCCCCAAGAGAGGAAGCTGAGGGCTAGGCATCCCCTCGTTCTTGTCTCCTGCCCTGCTGGGCCCTGTCACAGCTGTGGCTGGCACTCCACTCATGTAAGAGGCCAAGCTGAGGGCCCAGTGAAAAGGCTGGGAGCCGACAAGCCTTGTTAAGGCTCGTGTTGTCTTCTCCATTCTGGAAAGATGGTAGCGCTACTGAAACCTCTAAATAAGCAGAGAGGTGTGCATGACTCTCACTGAGGGCAGGGATGAAAGCCTTCCTCCCTTCCAGTGTGCTCAAGTACACTGTCTGCAAGAGTCTTCTGCCCCTGTGCTCCCCTAGTTCTCTGCAACCAGCATTGTCTCCTTGCAGAGCTCTTGCAAATGCTTCTGGAAAAAGAATAGTTTTCATGATGTGGTCTCTGTTTGTGGCCACATCTTGGTAGAAGGGGGAAAAGGGCAGTTTCCTCCTGAAGATAATTTACCATGAGAGTCATCACACGCTTAGCTAGTAAGCAATAAGTCTCCAAAAGGCACATGAAAAAGAAATTCCAGCTTTGTAATCCTGCTAACCAGGATCAACGCTACTAATTGATGACACTTCCTTATGCAGCACCTCAGATCTCTTACATGCGTGTCTTTTGTTGTTCCTGCTTCCAGTTTAATCAGTCTGTGAGCAATGAGCTAAACATCGGTGTCGGAACTTCCTTTTGTTTCTGTACTGATGGACAGTTGCACATTAGACAGGTTCTGCATCCCGAAACTTCCAAAAAGGTATGTAGCTGTTGCTTAAGTTTGGCTCTTAATGTTCTCTGCGCGTTTACTTAAAGAGATAGTTATTTATTTATTTAAAATGTGTAGTATCAGGGGACCTCCATAATCCAAACACTGTTTATCAGTCAATATATAATTAGCATACTATGAGCCTGTCCACGTAGGTGGCAGTGGCAAATGTTAATGCTTGTGAAGTCCCGAGATGCCTTTTAAGGTTAAGCCAGAAGAATTACTTTGAATTATGTATTTGAGAAGGGGACGGTGTATAGATGGAGTACTCTGTATCTGCTGATTTACTGCTGTGGGAGCTATAATGGGTTAACAAGTGGAAATTTGGGGATGTTGCCAAACAGTTCA
This sequence comes from Numida meleagris, assembly GCF_002078875.1. Taxonomy (NCBI): domain Eukaryota; kingdom Metazoa; phylum Chordata; class Aves; order Galliformes; family Numididae; genus Numida; species Numida meleagris. Next base: position 124,782,409 of record NC_034410.1, read on the forward strand.
TGATTAAGGTGGTTAACCACCTTTTGAAATCGTTCCCCTTTAGCTTCAGCAGCTTTCAATCTTTGTATGCTCAATTGGCCCTGTGAGGGCGGTGCTTGCGTTTGTCAGGAGCTGAGCAGTGGTGGGAGGCATGCTGCAGGGATGACCAGTCCTGTACTGCAGAGTTTTCTGTAACTTAGATTTGCCAAATTGCTAACAGTGTTACAAGCTCCCACTTTCCATTAGTGATAGGGTTGCAGCAATATGCAAGTCTTCAGGCCTGCATTAACTGCCTCAGTGTTAATAGCATCTTGTTTTCTGGCTTGCTGTGAGGGTGCGCTGCTTTGCAGCAGAGCTGTTCTGGTCTACACCACTGGCTGCTGATCTCTGTGCTTGTCTTCTTGCTGCCCCATCTTTGAAGGGACAATGCTGCAAGTCTGTGTTGTTTCAGAAGTGATATTGATGAGCTTTTTAATACTTGTTAGTGCTATTATTATTTATAACTTCGATACCTATTATACATATACCTTCAGTACTATTATTTATACTGCATGATTCGTAATAAAGGAATAGTCCTATATACATGTAACTTTGTGTTAGAGTGTAATGTGAGTGGGAGGAAATGGGGAAACAGGTCTTCAACAAATTTTCTCACTTAAAATGGGTGTGTGTCTTAAATATTTTAAGACGCAACTTTCCCATGCAGCTAAATGATGTGAACAGCAGAAGGGAGAGCTCTTACAGTTGTTTGGTGTCAGCAATAGGGATCTCTATTTTTTTTCCTGTAAATATCACCAGACCTGCTGATAGGAGACAAATTGTCATCAAAATCTTCTACTGCTTCTTTCTTACAAATTATTTGTTTGAAATTTGCTTTTTTTCCTGCTTCTAGATTATGGAAGACAGGTTCTTATGAGACCTGTAGTAGTCTTCTGGTGAATACCCTCATGCTGAGGTTGGGGATGTGTGGATCAAAACATCATGGAATTACAGAATCCGTAGAGTTGGAAGGGACCTTTAAAGGTCATCTGGTCTCACTCCTCTGCAGTGATCAGGGAGGGATATCTACAGCTGGGTCAGGTTGCTCAGAGCTCCTCCAGCTGGCCTTTGAATGTCCAAGCCAGATAAAATCCAGATAGGCAGAAATCACAGGACTCTAGAATATGTGTTTCTTTCAGATGCCCGGTCTGAACCGAGCTAGCAGCTTATGGTGTTCAGACAATGAATAGACATAAACAGTTCCAACTGAATTTAAGTGCAGAACTTGATCTCTGATGGAAGAAGAAAATAGCCATGCTAAAACTAGAGCAGGCAATCTTGGCAATCACATCTGCATTTTCATAAGCTTGTCTTTAAAGGCAGTCGTTTGCCTAATGCACCTGCTTGCGTGCAAGATAAGCTCTAATGTTTTCAAAGCAGAACTTGTTACAGAGACTAAACTTCCCTTTGCTTTCTAAATGTATATCCACATATCCTGTCATCCTGCTATAATGCCATGATGCTGTCTAGTCATTAAATCTGTCCTCTGTCTAGAGAAGCAGTGCAGACCACAGCCAAGTAGAGTGCTGAGCATTGTGGCTATGAAGAAGGCTGAAGGAGAGGGTTGTTTGTGTTAGTTAGAACAATTTCCCCAGGTCTTCTTCTCCTCATCTTGAAACAAACAAACAAAAGCATGTCATAGGTGTAGTTGTGGGGCAAAAAAAGGTTTTATTGACACTTGCAATGGACTCCATGGCTTTCTCCTGGCTTCATGCGCTGTAATTAAAGCAGTTAGGAAGTGTAGGCTGATAATTTCTACACCATATCGAACCTTCATCTGCCCCAGTTTTCTTCTTATTAAGGGAAGAAATATTTGAAATGTGACTCTTCCCTGAAAACTCTGCCTTGTCTATAAACCAAGATGCCTTCTGCTAGACTTGCAAAATTTCCTTGGCTCTACAAACCGAAGCAAGTGCCCTCTGGCTTTTCACAATAAAAATTGGAACCGAGAATTGATGATAGATGTCGCAATAGCATGCATTTGCTCTCCTACATATTGGATCTGAGGCACTAGTAATAATAGCAAACGTTTCTCTGGCAGTGAAAAAGCACGTTTCTCTTTCTTAAACCACGGAGAGGAAGCTGCTTAAGCATGAAACAAGTTGATAAACTTGCTTAAACGGCTGAGAGGAGCCATATGTGCTTCTCTGCAGCAATGGCTGTTTGCTTTTTGGTTATTTTCCTAGCCATTTTAAGGGAAGTTTGGTATGTGAAGACAAGGTGAAATAAACTTGCCCAAGCTGACAGTTGCTACCTTGTCCTTCTACAGAATATTTTACTGCCTGAATGCTTCTACTCCTTTTTTGACTTGCGGAAAGAGTTCAAGAAGTGTTGCCCTGACTCACCTGACATCAGCAAACTGGATGTTGCAGCCATGACAGAATGTATCCTTCTAACAGTGGTGGTGTCTGCTAGTGATACAGCTTTGCTTGAGTTTTGGGACAGATGTGAGTAATGCTTGTGATGTATGCTTAGGGGTAATGGAACTTTAATGAGTGACTCAGAGCTGTACAGAGCCTTATCACAAAGATGAGCAAAACACCTGAGGGTACATGATGCCATGGGGGGAAGGCCTGTGTTTCTTCCTGATTTCTGGACGCTTTCTTTGCTACCTTTACAGATGTTCTTTAAACTTGACAGCTTAATGTGACTAACATATTTATCCAAATCATTGATGTGAATCTAAATTTAAAGTTGGTAGGTTGCTCAGCGTAACAGTTAATGTTTTTTCTTTTTATTTTTATGTAAGAGTGAATGTTGGGAGGGAGCAGTTAGTCTCGATGTGCGCTGCCATTGAGTTTTTAATTCAGGAGTGCAGCAAAGGCAGGGATGCTGCCAGTACACGTGATATCCAGACTCAGTCTCATGGAAGCTGTGCGTATTACGCATCTCAACATGAGGCTGTGCTGGCAGTGAGATGCTGTCCATATCATTTTTCCTATTTAGTAGTAGGGATGTCTAAAACTGCTTACAGACCATATCAGACTATTCTGAAACCCAGTCCTGTCTTAGCTCAGTTTTGCTTGAGTGCCGTGTGCGGTTGTTGGAGCTGAAGTCAATGTAAGCTAAGATGCAGTACTTCTACTGAAGGGGCAGCAGTCATTTTTTCCCCTTCTTCTGAAGCAAAGAAGTATACTTAGTAAGTGTTGGAGTGTGGACTTCTAGAAAAGCAAACTTAAGTATTGCAGTCTACAAACACATGAGCTGGAGAAGCTAATGGCAATGAGCTTCGTTAGCTGTTTTGGAGAGATGCCTTTGTTTTCTCCCTGTGTGAATGTCTGGTGTATGTCTTGCCACTGTTGAAACACTTGTATGAATGTAGACACCTGCTGACGAATTGCTCAACTGATGCATGGTGACTGACTGCACTGGTGTCTGCTGGGAGAGGAGAGCAGGACTCCCGGCATTGCCTGTCTGTACCACCTGGGGGGAGTTACTGCCAGTAGTTGTTCCTCCAAGGCTCGGGCAGTCTGTCGAAGTGGTTTTAAGTCTGAATCCAATATACCTTTCTTTAGCTGTGTGCAAGTCTAAATAATTTTATTCTGTTGTTATCTTTGTGGTTTGCCTTGTTTTGTAACTGCTGATGCTCTTATTTATGAACTTGATCTATTTGTGCAACATGGCTGGAATTAACTGTCTCTACCTATATTGTTCAGGAGGGTGCAGAGACCGAAAAAGTAAAAATTTGTTAGTTATCCTTTTATTGCTCAATATGATAATTTTCTTTCCCCTTGCCTTGCTGGAGGAAGCTTACACACCTCCTGACAGTGAGGAGATTAACTTAATTGCACTTGGAGAGTCTGTGCATGTGTGTAATGCCTGCGATAAAAGTTTTTGTTGAAATAGTTGATTAAGTCTGAGGATTATTTCCAACAACTTTGTGTATGGTGTTTTCTTCAAGTGAGACAGCTTCTTTTTCCTAAGACTGCTATGTAGCAAAGACAATTATAACTGAAAAGTAACTTAAATCTGAACTGGGCGTGCTGGGGATGTGGTGAAGAAGGGAGGATGGATAAACTAAAACCCAGTGGAGTGGGTTGAAATGAAGCTTCAGGCTAGTATGCAGAACCTGAGAATCTGTCTCTTGCTACACTCACTTCCTGGAAGAGTAACGCTTCTACCCCATAGTTAATGGGGCTGCATGATGGGAATCCTTTGAGATTCCTTTGTACCATGCAATCTGCGGTGGGCCAGGTTTGTTAACATTTGGTGGGCAAAGGTTTTGGTTTAGGGGTCAGGTGCTGACCGGAGGTGCAGGAGACTGCATTCCCAAACTGGTGGGAGCAGGAGCAGAGTGCGTTTGGGCACATCCCTTGATGTGCTTAAATCTGCTGACCCAGATATAATGTGGTCGTGCTCAGTGACAAGAAACTTGGGTGATATGAAAGATTTACAGGGAAGCTGGCAATTGATGTACAGTCAGTTAAATCCATAGGAGCCTTTCAAATGCTTTTATTTGGGTTGGTAGCATTTGATGAAACAAGTTAAAGGCTGATGGAGAGTGTCCTCTATGGCTCCCAGCGGTCAGGGGAAATCATCTCCTGCTACCATCATTCAGGAGGCGTATTCCAGGGTGTAAAGCACTGGACAGCTTGTGCTTGGCTGTATGCTTGGTGCTTGCCACCTTTGCATGATCTTGAAAAGAAACATAGAGATATTAAACTAAATATCTGGCTAAGTGACTTTTTCTTCAGAAAGAACGTTTGGGACTTATTTCTTCAGCAAACTACTTGAAATTGTGTGCAGTAATGTAAGCTTTCTAGGTCTAAGAGCTCAGGTGAAAGCTTTGCATCGTGCTCTCAGCCCCTGAAGACATGATGAAATCAGCCCCCGATTTCTTTTAATGCAGAGTGAGGAAACACTTCAAATGCCTTCAGATTTGAGAGAATAAGGAAGAACTGAAACTAGTTTTAACTGTTACCTCTGCCACCACTACTTAACTTACGGTCTCCAGTGGTTTTCTGGTGCAGGAGATGGGGTTGTAGCAGACTTTCTTTAGTCAGCATTCTGTAAGTCAGCATTATGGGGACAGCAGGACAATGATGAGAAATTCTGAGTAACAAAACTTGGAAGAAATGATCCTGTTCTGGCAAGGAAGGGAACTCTGTTCTGTTGAAAGCTCTTTAAACATGTCAGTATACAAAAGAAGCAGGGTTGTTCTTCTTGCATCGTCCGTACCTCCCAAACTTGCTGCACCTCTTGATTTGCAAAGCTTGCTGAGCCAGTTCTCACTGCTGTGAGTGCCTTCAGGGTGGAGTGAACAAAGCTTGCATGACTATTCGTAATGCAGTCTGCAGAAGACTCATCCTTTGCCTCAAGATTGGGCGTGCAGAAGTCATTAAAAGGCAAATAGCTATTGCTTCCTCCACTGCATGGTTTGCTCCACTCGCTTCTCAGCTGGGTTTTGTGGGGATAGCTCCTTGCTAGGAGTACTGCTGGGTGTTGTCAGTAGAAACACAGGCATACTTCAGAACAGTCTGTTTAATGCTCTGGATAAGATCTGAATACTACAATACTGAAACTTGCTTTATGACCTGGATGTCTTGAGAACCATTATGCAGAGTGCAGTTATAACCACCAGTACTTAACCCTACCGAGCAAAATCTCATTAATGACTGTTACACAAGAATCTTATGTACTGCTATTTGTATGTCCTGTGGTAGTACCCAGGAACTAGGTAGTATCAGATCATGTCTTTTTTTTTTTTTAAGTATTACTTTAAGGTAACCTTCTGTCTGAAATAGCAGAAAGAGGGAGAAGCATCATCAGCGCAAAGCATAAAGGTACTAGTAGTTCATTTTGTGTTCTCTGAGCTGAGTGAGTTCAGGTTATCACTTTTGTGGTTAAGAAGGGAGCTGAGACGCTGAGAAGTGGAAGAGGTTGTGGAGGAGAAAGGCTTGGAGGACACTGAGAGTGGGTGCAGCTGCAGTGAAGAACCAGGGGGAATGATTTAGAAGTGTCTCCCACTGTCTACAAGCTGACATAGGGTGTGCCACCCCTCAGTGTGCTGCGTGCTGCTCGTGGTACTGCTGCTGTGCAACAAGGCTAGGAAAACCGTTGTTTCCTATCCTCAGTGCACCTTTTGTCCCCTGCTTTGCTTATGTGATAACAGAGTACACGTTCTAGTAGCTCTAGACAGCCAAGTTCATTTTTCCTTTGCTTTAAATGTAAATTTAGATTTATCTGCTAAAATCAACTTTTTTTTCCCCCCAACTTCCCTGGGATGGACAAGCTTCAAATATCACTGTACACAAACAAACACACGAGGTCTCCTCTACCTTCAGAAAGCAAGTGGTGGGTTTTTTAATGACTATTCCATTAGCAGCTCTTTTCCTAAGCATCCTTTATTTCCAGTGCCATGGTTGGTAGAGGTCCATCTATCTGTAGGTAGACATGTTCATTAGAATTCAGGTTTTCACTTAGTTGATGTTGTTATTAATGCACTCCTTCACATGTGCAGAAAGCAATCAATTTTCTTCTCCAGCCTTGCCTAAAAGCCTTGCTTCCAGCTAATCAGAGGCAAACATGGGAGCAATTTCTCTTCTCTCACTCCTACTAATGTTGATGAATTTCTTCCTCCCCTCCCGCTGTGCTTATATTAATCTGAAGGGCTTTTTGCTCAACTGACTCCCTATGTCTGAACACCTGGCACCAGTTTCTCTTGGCACCAAGGCACTTCTAGGAACCATCTCCTGTTGATCAGTGTTTTCAATGACAATGTTTTCTGAAGAAAGTGTAAGTGGGGTGGGAGTGTTTGTTTTTCCTTGTGTGTTGGCCTTGCTTCAGTGCCCTGTCCCACCTTCTTAGAGCTGATCACTTGCAGAAATATGTGGCTCTGCAAATGGCAAGTATTAAAGTGTCTTCAGTTGTGACAGCATGGTCTGACAGCAAAGCCAGTGTGTGGGTACGTGTCTCTTTGTCCTAATACCTGTTGAAATTACTACCTGAGTTCTCTTCCTTTCTGACAGAGAAAAGATTAAAAAAAAATATGTAACTCCAATAATCATAAAAATAGTCAGGCAAGACCAGGTTTCCAGTATCTGCATTTCCAGCAGTCTCGTAAACTGGCTGGGCAAGGGAGGCTCTACACGGTTGTGGTGTCTGGTGAAGGAGAAGAGCCTCTCTGCTTTGCTACGTGAGGTGCCCTTCTGTCCTGCTGCTGACTAGATGACCTCCGTTGCAGGGATGAAGGCAATCTGTGCAGTGTTTGTTTTCTTTTCAACCCCCCACTCTTCCCCAGGTGCTGGTAGGGGAAGACAAGCTTGGGTGGATGGCTTAGGAAGAGAGTGCAATGAAGAAGTTCCTTGTTGTCATGAACACTGGTGACAGTCTCTGGAGCTACGTGTTGGGGTTGTTTCATGTGTCTTGTTCAGGATTTTTGTTTGGTTTTAAGAAAACCATTTAGTGCTTTTGACCACTTTACTCCAACGATACTTGGAGGGTGGATGATGGCAGTGGTTGGCAGACTTCTTGGCGGTGCAGGTAGCAGGGACAGACCACTGGCTTAACTTCTGTTAAGACAAAATTTTTGTCTTTTTGAATCTTAAACTATGATAAATCACTTCTTACAAGTGTATTTGAAGCTGATGAAGTGCTGTCCTCTCACATTCCACACTCCAATGCAGACTTAAAACCAACAAAGTCTCAAAATCAAATTAGTCTCAAAGCTTCAGTGCTGCATTTTTCCTGTCTTTGCTGTGGAAGAGATTTGTTAATTCATTTTAATTAATACTTTTAAGAATTGCTTTAGTCCTGAGATTTTAAAAAGATGTTTTGTAGGCATGACTTGCTGTCATATCACAAATAATGAGAAAACTTTATTCCACAGTGACACGCTCCCCTCCCCCACTACCTGTCTTGAGATAATAGAACAAAGTGAGTGTGTATTGCTTGTTTCTAGCAGAGAAACTTCTAGAGAAGTTGTTCCTCTACTCTCTGTCCTTCGCATAGGCTCAAAATATGATCAACTCTAAGTGGAGAAAACCTTTTCTTTAAGAGGAGCTTTACCATCTGGGACAGAGAAGCAACTTTTGAGCAGACTGTGCATTTGAAATGCATCTTGTGCATTTCTATGGAAATGTGAGCAAGTAACTGTTGCATTTGTCTATTTTAAATGCCTTGCTTTACTGGTCTGCTATGTCTGAATAGGTATCACTGTTTAAGAAACTCTTGCTTTTTTTTTCTCTAGTACCTTAAATTGAAGTAATAAGACAGAAAAAGCAAGTCCTACTTCAAACTGCTTTATAGTTTAGTTCTTGTTTTGATTTTGATGTAGATAGGAAAAAAAGTCCTTTTAAAAATGGACTTCATAAATATAGTAAAGTTGCAAGTAATCTTACTGTTCTGTAATTTGGTGTTAAGGAGATCAAATATGGCAAGAAGGAGGAGAGAGAATATAGGAAACACTTTAAAAACTGTGTGAGGAAAAAGTTGGTATATACAACTTAAATCAGACTCCCTCAATGAATGTGAACTTGTATCTGATCTGTTTACAGTCTAAGACAAAATACTTCCTGCTCTTTATTGATAGGGGAGCTAATCCTTGCTGTTGTTTTCTGATCTGAAGGGTTGTGGAAGACACGTGGGTTGTCAGACTCTGGTTTGTCTCTTGGTTATCCACAATGGTGCACTCTAAGCTGATTTTTTTTTTTTCCCCACTGCTGCATAATAGCACAAAGCTCAGACTGGAACTTCACATAGGTGAGGTTTAGACAAGGTGCTACTTGTGAATTTTATCAAAGTGGTAACATTTTCTCTACTTTAGGTAGAGTACTCTTTTCATTTAGAAAACATGTGTTATGTCTCTTTCGGTTTCTAGTTGATGGCTTGTTTTTCCTCTGTCCCTGGATCTTTCCCTAGAGATTAAAGATGATCTTAATTAAAGAGGACAGGACTCCAGTCTCTCTGCATGCAAGAGTGTTTCTGTCTTTCAGATATACAAAATGCATGAATGTATTAAATATGTATGTCCTTATTATGGGGTCTCATGTCCCCAGACGCTTTCTGGATTGACCTCACGCTCCCGCAGGTGGCAGTAGTTAGAGGCCAAGGCAGCAGCAAGCCCAGAGCAGCTGATGCATCCCGGCAGGAAAATGGATTAAATCTTCCCCTGAGAAGTGACTTACCATTAAGATAATGTCAAAGCTTGCTGATTTAGTAGGAGACCAATTTGAAATCTATCTGGTGATGATTGACTTAACTCCAGCACAAAGATTTAAATCTTGACCAGAACAGTTCAGCGCTCACCTACGGAGCCTCTCGAGTTGAAGATATGGGGAACATTATTTTAACACTAATATCTGAACCATACAGTAAGTGATTGTGATGAACTGGTCTTCTGTGTTGCTCGTGTTTTGCATGCTGAGGAAAAAGAAAGTAACTTGTACCATGTTTCATAGATCACAGATTTTCAGATCCAGAAAGAGTGAGCTACAAATTTGAAAGTGGGCCTTGGTACGTATCTTCTACCTTTTCTCTTTTTTTTTTAAAAAAAAAAAGCATCAGACACTGCTTATATAAGCTGTCCTTTTCTGTATTAATAATTTGCAAATAGCTGTTGCCATTATTTTTATTTATTCTGTCACTGCTGTGGGAATAAATTAGATTATTTAAGTGGGAAAGGGAATAGAGAACTACAGGACTGAAGCCTGGCAGGAAACTGGTGCTTGTTAGGTGCTGATAGTTCTGGGTTCTAAGAAATGCATATAATGGATGTTGAGTGCACTGTGCTGTTAACAAAGAACTTAAGTATTTTTGCAGAGGTAACCCTATTAGTATTAACTCTTGCACTTTTCCTGCAGTTTGCTTCACGATTACTGAATATTCATCTTGATGACTTTTTCTTGTGTAGAAAAGATGCATTTCCATAAAGACCCAGTGCCAAGCAATAGACTGCTGCCAGTAAATTGCTTGAGCTGCAGTGATTGTCTTCTTCCCAAACATGTTTTAAACATAAAGCTTTATGTTGATGATAAAGCTTTATGCCTGATGGCGTTTAAAAAAAATAAAATAAAATGTAATCATGCGCTTCCATGTATGAATACAGGTTTTTCCTCAGTGTTGCTGGATGCTTGCTCTGCAGTATCACAGGTGACCAATGTTAAACTGACCTTATTCAGATTCCCTTCCTGTGTGGTTACTTACTTACCTTCCAGGTTAATGAACTGTCATCACAGTCAATGATACTGGCATTCTGAGCCAAAGGAGGCAAGAGCAGAATACAGCAATACTGGCAGGAATTACCCAGTGAGATCAGTTCAGGCAGCTTTTAGTTCTAGCGTTGTTCTAAGGTTTTCCTCTTTCACTAATGGAATTCAGTGATGAGGTAAAAGATTCCTGTGTTATTTGTGATAATAAGTGAAATATACGTTTTGTTTGAACTGCAAAGGTATGTCATTGAAAAAGGTAGCACTGTCTATTTACACAAACACATGGACCAATTGCTTATTTTTTTCTTGAGACAAAATATTCAAGTAGAGGGCTTGGGGGTGGAAATAGCAGTTTTGGACAGACATCTACAGGAAAGGTCACCTGAGAACTGAAGATACAACCAGAAACATGACCCTTCTACAGCAGGGCATGGCACAGCCCTCTCACACGAGGGCAGGCAGCTGCTCAATCAGCCCCGTGGTCTCTGTGCAGCAGCCTGTCCCTCCAATAGCCAGAAAGGCGGCCATGGGTAGCTGTCAGCGTTTTGTTCTACATGGCATTTTGAATGTGCAAGAGAACAAAAGAGACTGTGGTAATGACCAATTAAATTTGGCTCTGTGTGGCTGAGCTATTCCCATGCTAAGCAGCCAGCCTAGCCTGTGGCTGTATTAGTCTCTAGTAGTGCAGCAGTGGCCCAAACACAAAATGTTAAGGCTAAACCCCTCGGGCAGGAGTCCTCTGCGCTAAGTAAAATCCCAAATAAATCCAGTCTTAGTCCATGACTGGGCCTTGCACACTGTCAGATGCTAGCTTTGCTTACATCTAACTGCTTTGCTTCAATCTCCTGTTAGCCAGGATTAGCAGAGCAAGTATTTCACTTCACTGTAATAACCCTGTTCCACCAACAGGGAAGCACAAGACATCGGTAGCTCATGAGAGGAGAGGGAAGTGGGAGTGTGCTCAAGGAAAAGAGTCCTCAAGGAGCAGGTGTGCTGCAGACCAGAGGAGAGCTGGGAAAGGGGCAGCTCAGCAGAGCTTGCAGTTTGCTGTGACTTTGTCACAGGTCTCAGGAAGCCCCGGCAGTACCTTCCCCGCACCCAGCAGACAGGGACTGTGGGCAGAAGCTTGTTGCTGGAGCGTGGATGACAGGCAGTGGTTTATGTTTGAGGCAGATGCTGAAGCCCTCTCTGCATTGTTTCTTCTCTTGGTGCCTGCAGCAGCAAGATGGAACTTGTGGACGACAACGCTGTCATCCGAGCAAGAGGGCTCCCTTGGCAGTCATCTGACCAGGACATAGCAAAGTTCTTCAAAGGCTTAAATATTGCCAAGTTAGTAGCAAAGAACCTCCCTCTACCTTTGTAGTGCTTCACCTGCCCTAGTCATGGAGTGGTTATGTCTTTAACTTAAATCTTGCAGGGGAGGTGCTGCGCTCTGCCTCAATGCACAAGGTAGGAGGAATGGGGAGGCTCTCGTCAGGTTTGTAAATGAAGAGCATAGAGATCTGGCGCTGCAAAGACACAAGCATCACATGGGGAACCGATACATTGAGGTGTGTACTACTTGCTCTGAGGTCCTCTTCTCAACAGGAGTGCAAACTGCATGTCGATCACCTGTTTTCTTTTCTTCCCTGTCATTAGGTATACAAGGCAACAGGGGAAGATTTCCTGAAAATTGCAGGAGGTAATGTTTAAGGGATGAGAAGGGAGGGTTTGTTCTGTTAGCATCTGCAATTCGCATGGGGTTTTAAATTGCTCTTCTTGGATGTAGTCTTTCATTTCCTTTCCCTGACCAAACTTGGTGGCTGGTGTGTATCTGCTAGCAGTCCAAGCTGTTCCAGGACTTACCTGCCCACCTTTCTCTCTTCCACATCCTCGCCATCTTCAAACAGCCTGTCACATAAGGATTTGGTCTGTCAAAGTGATCCTAATAATGAGTTTTGTTTGCACGTCTTGTCATATAGGAAGATAACCTAAATGTTTTTGGCTGCTGAAAACCAAAACCTGAGTAGTTTTTCAAAACAGTATGACTGCTGTTGCTTAGGAGACTTGTATCTGTTTACTTTTACATGCAACAGTGTAAATAACAAGGGATTTAGGAAACTGATTTTCTTCATATCTTTGCTTCCAACTAAAGGGTAAGTTTAGTGGGGACAGACTACCCTCCCCCCCTCTCCCTTTATGACTGCAGTCATAGAATCTGAGTTAAGATTGGATAAGCTGTTATGTATCAACAGTACTGCAGTAAGAACTTCTTGGTTCCTAACAGGTTTATAAATGACTAACTGAACACCTAAGGTTAAGGTTTTGGAGTGGGAGAGGTTATTAAGTTGTTGAATAGATGGCAATTTGATAGGTTTGGTAACAGTTACACCATTAAAAGTAAAGACATTGCATACTAATGTTGGAAAAATAGCGCATGGCTGGCACAAATTCATTCTGTATATCAGCTTTGCAAAATGAACTAGCAGTAAGTGAAAGGACCATATTAAGGTGCAGAGTTGGTTAGCAGGTAGCTTTGGATAGGACAGTTTAGGCTTTTAACTGTGGACTTCAGTGGTCTTCTAAAGATAGTGAAAAAAGAATTGCAGACTTCGATTATTTTCTCAGGATGGAATGAAATTCCTAAGCTGTCTTCAGCATGCCTTTCCACCCTTCTTTCCCAACACAATAGTCTGGGTACTTGATTGCTGCTTATTGTGGCTTCAGTGTGTGCCAAAGGTCTTAGTTAAAAAGGTGAGGTGCACAGAGGCGCTATTCATGCAGAAGGGATTCTGTAGGGAGGAGGAGGTAGCTATGCCAGACTTACTCGGGGTTTTATATGGCTGCCAAGACTTAAGTGCTTCTGTGCTTTTTTTTTTCTTGCTAAAGGTACTTCCAACGAGGTTGCGCAGTTCTTATCAAAAGAAAACCAAGTGATTGTCAGGATGCGAGGTCTTCCTTTCAACGTGACAACAGAAGAAGTACTCACGTTCTTTGGCCAGCACTGCCCTGTGACAGGAGGGAAGGAGGGAGTCCTGTTTGTCACATACCCTGACAGCAGGCCAACAGGGGATGCCTTTGTGTTGTTTGCTTGTGAGGAGTATGCGCAGAATGCACTGAAAAAGCATAAGGACTTGCTTGGAAAAAGGTACATTGAACTCTTCAGGAGCACTGCAGCAGAAGTTCAGCAGGTGGGTGGAAAGCTTGCAAACACCTTCTTCTATTCCAGACTCCTACACTGGCACAACGTAGTGTCAACAAACACCATTTGGCCATGATTGAAGGCGTTTTTTCTTCTTCCCTTACTCTTGACAACTGTCTGAGCTTACGTAAGGTTTTGTTTCCTCTGAATGTAGGATCTTATGGTATACAGATGTTCTTAATCACACGTGCTCACTCATAATATACATATGGATATATATAATAAAAATCCTTGATTTCTCACTTCTGGCTTCCGATAGACTTGCAAGCAGTAGTTACATGTAATTACAGTATCTGTAACGTAAAACACTAAACCTGCAAATTTTCTGTTAAGTTCACTGATGGCTTAGCTCTATTCAAAAGGAATGCTGGTGACAATTCTTGATCTGGAAGACATGTGAAAGTCACCGGCACAGAAAAACAGCATTTTGATCTCATTAGCTTCTAAAGAGCAACACATCAAGAACCTTTCAAACTGTCTCTGATGACGGCTGTCAGCCATCTCTTGACGGCACTGGCTACCTGGTAGAGGGTGGTAGAGTTGCATGGAACTGTGTTTGAAAAGTGCCTCCTGCCATTTGCACGGCTTGATGGACTGGATTATGCTGTCAATGGGATGAAGTAGGGCTGAGAGGACTGTATGTTTCAAAAAATTTGTAGAGCTTAGGCTGATGTCACTGACTTCTGTTCATGATGCAAGCTGTGGCCTAGCAATAGCCATTTCATTGTAGCCAAGCAATGACATGGCTTTTTACCCACAAATATGCAGAGATTTCCGTGCCTCAGTTGGAGGATGATGCTAACAGCGAGAAAAAGTTAGCTGCAGTGCTCACTCCTGTTATTGTATTTTCCTTGAGTGCTCCCCCAAATCCTTTGTTTAGCAAAACCAACTGATACACGTGTAAATATAAATGAACTTTTCTGTTCTTCAGAAAGAGCTAAAGGGAGGTCACTGAATAGGTGGTGAACACATGACTGGGTGGGGTTTCTTCTGATCAGATTACCCAAGAAGTCTCAGAGCATGACTCCCTTATTTCAAATACTGTGACTCAGTAACATAAGGCTGCTTGGTAGTAAAATATGCTTCTAGTTCAGAGACTATCCTAATGCTTAGCAGAGGAGAAATTTTGGGTAGAAGTGGCCCCATGTCTATATAGCTAGCAGAATACTTTCAGATATCTTTCCCAATAAAAATGCTGTGGAAATGCAAGTTTTGTGTTCTAGGAGATCTTTTGGGACTTGTGTTACAGTTCAAGTAAATTCTTCAGAATAAGGTGACTTTTCCCAAGATCTATTGTAAAATGTTTAAATTTGAAGCATTACTGCTGTGATTTAAGCCCAGAAAATGCCTCACGTTTTTCTTAAAAAAAAAAAAAAAAAAAAATAAAAAAAAAAAAAAAAAAAAAACAACTTCCCAGACTGAAAATAAATGGGATGGATGTTGCATTTAGTTCCTGTGAGTTGAAGAATAAGTGAGGAGACTTTCTGTAACTTCTGTTTCTGTCTTGTACAGGTGCTGAATAGGTACTCTTCCACGCCTCTCATTCCTCTCCCAACACCTCCTATTCTTCCAGTATTACCTCAGCAATTTGTGCCTCCAACTAATGTCAGAGACTGCATACGTTTGCGTGGTCTTCCCTATGCTGCCACTATTGAGGACATCCTGGAGTTCTTGGGGGAGTTCTCTGCAGACATCCGGACCCATGGCGTTCACATGGTGCTAAATCACCAGGTTGGTAGGTGCCTTATTGCTGGTTGGATACGTGAACAGGCTTTATGTCATCACCAGTAGGGGAGCGCTTTTGGGACTGACACTAATGACATTAATTGGCCTCGCTTCTAAAAGCGTACTGACAATAGATGAGCATATTTGAACTATGCTTTAACAGCTGTAGTCTCTAGCACTGAGACCCATCTGTCTAAAGCTAAACCACAGGTTTTTTTTCTCAGTTTGAGGGGAGAGCAAAGTGCTCCCATCGCACCAGCTGTGATTCTGCACTGTTGGTGGCTTGAACTGGAGAGTTCTGCTCAACAGGGTGCTTAATTCCCCTTATGAAAGGTATATCTTCAAAACAAAACTGTGGTCGATTTTACCTCCCAAAAGAGTGATTTGCCCCTGCTTTGCTGAACAATATGCCTCAGGTAATACATGAGGACATCAGTGACTGCGGTCTTCTAGAGGTGCAAGAATTTCCTATGGCACAAGTCCTTAAGCTTAACTGAGCCTTCAGATCTCCTGAACTGCAGTGTTACTTCCCTTAAATGGCCAAGGCAAAGTACGCAGATTAACAGATACACAGCTGCCCTGTGTAGATAGTCAGATCTTTGCCATTATTTGCTGGAGGCAGTTTCTACTGAAACCTTTTAGACAAAGGCAAGTGTTATCTCCTTGTCCATCTGCGTAGCTTTTTGACTTAAGGGGAGGAGAAGGCAGCTCCTCATACACACTCCATAGAGATGCCCTGAGTGGTTGTACTGATTACTGTGGTGTAACAATGCTAAAATTGCTTTGAGCAGTACTGAGCCTACAATGAAAATGCAAAATGGTTCCTCTTCCTGGGGGTAAAGCTTCTGCATTTGAGGAGCTTGGGAAGAGAGTGGGGACTACAGTTACTGCAGTACCTCTCTATGTTAAGATTTGTGTCTGTGAGAACTTGACCTAGCCATAGGCTAGCAAAGCCTGAAAAAGATAAGGAATGAGCAGGGCTGGGAGATGCAAATAATAAGATGCAGATGCTAAAGCACAAGTAGTGGTTTCTGCAAGTATCAGCCCTTGTTAGCAGTGATTAAAGAATCTAGGGGAAGAAACTGGAGTGTGTGTGGGTGTTTAGACGTGTGGGCTATCAGCCATCCCTGCCCAAAGCTGTCAGACATTTTTATTTATTTTCTCTCCAGGTACCCAACTATTTGATTTTTATCTTTCTTAACATTCTCCCTGTTCCTGCTATCCCTGGTTCTGACTCTCTCATCAGAAACAAGTGTGCAAAGGATGGTGATATGCTTGTTCTTCTCTCAGAAACTAGAAGACCAGGTCCAGAACTGAAGTCAGCTCTGACTTCAGAGCTTTGCCTCCAGTTTTGGCTACTTTGAGTTAGCAGCTGTATGCGGCTCAAGTGACTCCTCGTTGTGTATCCCACTCACAGCTGTATGTAAAGATGTACTTTTTCTTCCCTGCAAGCTTGCACAGAGTCTATGAACTTGACTAGACTTAGGATAGTGCCATTGCAAAATATTCTGGCCCATATTGGCCTTAAAAGAAAAAATAAGAAGTTTAGCACTTGTCTGTATTTGTTTTCTTGCTTAAGTTAGCACAAGTGTGAAGAAGAAACGTGAGATGCAGTGGGCAGGCCAGGATTCCCCAGTAATAGTGGGGAACCTCAGGGAGAGTTTAATCACACTGGTAGGTGTAGGAGTCTGTAGGGATGACTGGCTGCACTTAACTTTAGAGATAAACATGAGTAAAGAGACTGTACAAATCATTATTATATTGCTAATTCATGGGAGCTCCAGAAACACTTCCTTGTCTGCCTTGTTTGCAGGGACGTCCATCGGGAGATGCTTTTATCCAGATGAAATCTGCAGACCGAGCTTTTCTGGCTGCGCAGAAGTGTCATAAGAAGACTATGAAGGACAGATACGTTGAAGTCTTTCAGTGTTCTGCTGAGGAGATGAACTTTGTGTTAATGGGGGGCACTTTAAATCGAAATGGCTTGTCCCCACCACCATGTAAGTTACCATGTAAGTTCTGCATGGGTCTTGCCAATGCTCTACGCTGTGTGCGGGTAGGTGTTGGAGCTGCTTTCTCGATTCTCATTCTTGGAAAAGAGTTTCAAATGGGAGTGGTAAAATAAGGCCACTCCATCTAAAATCAGCAGCAGCTTGCATTCACTTTTCCCTTGGTTGTGGATTACTGTGAAGAACTACTTCAAAGTTCTTGCTTTTCCAGTAGCAAACTTGCCTTCCCCTTCTGAAACTTAAGCTGGCTAGGGCGAGCCATGCCAACGGAAAAAATAATTTGATTGCCTAAGGCTTAAAGAAGTTTCCCATTTAAGCTGATTTCTGTTGACATGTTCACCGTGATAAAAAAAAAAAAAAAACAACGTTAAGTCCTTGCCATTTCACTCTCAAAACTTAACTTATGAAACCATTGGTAAGGCTCTCCTTCGGACTTAACCTTGAGTGCTCTACTTACCACTGCTGGCTGAACTCTTCCTTAGCTTTCTGTTGTTGTGCAGAACTGAGTTGCCTTCTGTGGAAGATGAATACACTTAGTTTTGACCTCAGATCATTGCAGGAATTGTATTTTATGTACAGTTATGCTCTCCAGAGCTATTAGGATGATCTAGACAAATGTTTGGGGATAATGCCTTAAGAACTTAAGGGCTTATGCACGCCATATAAATCTGAGCCTGTGGAAGAATTAATACGTTGGTTCCGAGATAATAAATGACAAGGCAGTTGGGTAGAAGTTTTCTTTCTCTCCTGTGCAAAAGTATTGCTGATGATGGTGGCTTTTCTAAGAAACGTCCTCTAACCCTGGACAGTCAGAACAGCTAATCTGTTAGTGAACTTCTGAGGTGTGGTTTGTCTTGAGCTGTGAATGGACCTTCAGCTAATCCTTAGGAGTCAAGCTTTACAGTCCACTAGCATTTCTTGCAGTGCAAGTAACCAAGAAGTGATCCGCAATATGCGGTCCTATGTGTGACAGATGCTCTGGACAGGAATTGGAAGCTTCTCCCAAGCGCTCCTGGAATGGATTACTGAAAAGAAGTCCCAAAGTTAGGGGGCTCTTAGGTGGCAGCGTTCCCATTTCTAACTACAATGCAAATGATTTCTTTTTTTTTCTCACGTAAGCCTTTTCTGCTCTGTCACTGCCTCATCCCACAGTGCAGTGAGATGCTGTCTGTTGCTTTAAAATAAGCTTCTGTCTGTTATTCAGGGCTGTCTGAATTTCACTGTTACAGTACTGGAAAGAAGGAGGAAAAGGGAAGAAGGGAGGAAGGAGGGGAGTGAACTTTTGGCTGTGAGGTCTCATAATGCCTTGCCTCTTGCTGAAACAAAGTGGAGTTGCTTTTTTCAGTTCATGTTTATTTTTAAACTGAATGTTAACCTGAGAAATTGCAAAGCCATGGCTTTTATACTCTATACTTTTAACTGAAGACAGAGCTGTTTAGGAGATAAGGAGTACCAGGATGAAATGATGTACTCTACACTGGGAGTGTTAGGCAGATCTCAGGCACTACAGTTTTCTTCTTACAGTGGAGAATTGTCTCACTTAGTTGGAGACTATGCTAAAATCTGAGCCTAAACAAGAAAAACTGCTCTCCTTCTCATAAAGAGACCCAACTCCCAGAGCTAGAGGTGGCTTTTTTGTCTTACTTTGCTTTTGATTAGGGGATGGAAGTACATGCCTTGGTCTTGGAGTCAGGCCCATATCAGTGCCCCAGATTTATTTTCTGTGATGAGCAGGAAAACGAGGAACTTGTGAAAGCTCTTCACTTAGCACAGAGTTGTTCAGCTAATGAAGATCATATATATGCTGGAATTTTAAAGGTCTTAATCTATTTTCCATTTGTCTGCTTTAGGCCTTTCGCCCCCTTCCTACTCCTTTCCGGCTCCTGCTGCAGTTATGCCAACAGAAGCTGCTCTGTATCAGCCATCGGTATTCCTGAACCCGCGGACGCTCCAGCCCTCCACAGCATATTACCCTGCTGGGGCTCAGCTCTTCATGAACTACACAGCATACTACCCCAGGTAAAGCAGAGGAGAAACCAAGCAGGAACAAAGAAGTCTTTCTGCAGCAAATGCACAAAACTCAGAAAAGAACATTGTCTGTCATGCTAAAGGCTTGTGCTACCAAGATCAGCTTGTTCAGTACCTTGTTCAGGGAAACAACGTCATGATATCTAGGGATTTCCCAAGTTTTAGAGTATTTCAGGTAATGATGATTACTTTTATAAAACATAAGTCCTGTTGTTACAGTGGGAATTTTTTTGACATGCCTCTTCAATTTGTTTGCATTGTTACATCCTTGGTGGGAGTTGATGTGTGCAGTGTGCCTTCTCGTGTCCATAAAGAAACCCTTGGCCCCTTTTCATAAGGGGTAGATTGGGATCTGCCCTTATAACTTTTGCTGCCTCTTTGTTTTTGTAATAAAGTACAATTTGACCTTTATGGTGAAAATTCTCTTGTTTACTTATTTATAAAAGCATTGCTCTGAAGCATATGTGTATTGAATGCATATGTGAGGCATATGTGCCTTGAAGCATACATGCCTGACCTCATGAACACCTCTTACGAAGGGCTTTTGGCTCTTCTGGAGATGCTAACTGCCTTCTGCAGGACAAAGACTCTTGGTGATGCTTGTTTTCTGCAGTCATGAGGCCTTGAAAAGAGCAGTGTTCCCCATAAGCCATAAAACACTCCTCATCTGTCAGAGAACCTGATAAAGAACCCCATGTTTTCTGTCAGGTTCTGACAAGAACTTTTTCCCTCTGGAAGAGGGTCCGCATACCTACCTATGAAGTTGTTGACTAGTATGGACTCTGTAGCACCTGTAAGATAAACAAAGTTTTCTTACTACTTTAAGCTAAACCGGTATGTCTGTGAGCTGCCTGTTTTTTTTTTTATTAAAATGTTTTCTGCACTCATGCATTAATTTTATAGTGCCTTCTTGACTGTCCTATGGTTATGACTTGTTACCAAACTCAGCCTCTTTAATGTAACATCAAGAAAAATAAAATTCCCGAACTTGCACTGGCAATATAAAACACGTTTCTCAATAATAGTTCTGTATGTCAAGTAGTAGTTTGGTGTGACTTCAGCGTATTGTGTTTGTTATGGTGACTATAGACCAGCCACTGCAGACTTAGCACCAAGCCCTACAGAGACCTCACACTGAGTGGGATCCCACGTGCGTCCCATGACTGGCTTCTTTGGGTTGTTGGTTATATTGGTTACACTCTGATCAATTTGAAGTAAAAACATCCTTTTTATGTCCTTAACTAAATGACAGTGCTATAAAATTCTTTGGAAACATAGCAATTCTTATGGCAATTACAAGTACCTGTCTGTTTTTTTCTCTTAAATGAAAAAAATTTCTGGAGTGAACTTGGTTGCTTTCCATTTCATGACATCTGTTTGTGATCTGGAAATCGCTTTTTCCATCCGGAGTAAATACTTGATCTACAGACGATTTGTATATGACTCTAATAGAAGTAGTGATCCCTTCTAGCTGGTATCTTGCTAAAGAAGGCAACTCTTATTGTTTTCCTTATGCACATTCTTGTACTTCATAAAGGATGCAATAAGTAATCAGTTCCCTTTCCCATAGCAGTTGGAACTTGTAAATGGAGTTTTCTGGTTCTGAAATTTAATTCAAAAAAAAAAAGTTAAACACATGCAGCAGCAAAGAGTGGAGTATCTTCTGTAGTAAGTGGTGCATTTAAATGCATGTACATGGAAAAGCAATACAAGGCTGGTGGCTAATGATCAGACAGTGGTTCATAAATCTACCTAGTGAATATTTATAGCAATAAGGAAAGTTTCTCTGACTTGCAGCCAAAAGGTTCTACAGCTTGTGTTTTGCAAGGTCAAATTGCTTTATAACAGCCAATTCCCTTCTCTGCATGGTAATCAACAGAGTTGGGGTGGGAGAAGGATTGTTTTGGTTTTTCTATCTATTGGAAACCACTGAAACTCTCAGACTATTCTTAATATTCTTTTAACTTTGGTAATGAAACATGAGGATGTAAAGAAATGGATGCTTTCTATGCTATTGAGATAGCTTTGAACTACCAATGAAAAGGAGGGAGAGCAAGTTATTCTGGATCTGTCAATCTTTGATATCTCTGTTCAGCTTGTGATTTTATCTAGCAACGTGTTCTGACAGCAAATTGGTGGTCTCTATTGCTGCCTATTCCCAGGCTTTTGAGGAAGAGAACAGTGGGGTTCATGGAAGGGATGGGTTTCTTCCTTTACCTAATCCTGGATAAACAGGGGTACTAGTATGTTGAAATGTATGAATAGCCACATTACTTGGCAACTGTTAGCAAGTGCTGTGTAAACTTTACCATACAAAAAATTGAACGTTATAGCTATAAACCCTATAGCTTTGAAACAAGCTTAAATCTTATTGTATTTACTCAGTTCTATTGCCATTTTGATCAGTCCTAAGCATTGCCTATATAATCTCAAGTTTCCATTAAAATGCTTAATTGTGGGAACACACTTTATTCTTTTTATTTTTAAACAATATTTGAAGACTGAGATGTAAGGCGGTTTGTTTTCAGTGAACAGTATGCTTGTGAGAGTCATACCCAAAAAGTGTTCTGGAGGCTGAAAACTGGTGTGGGTTCGAGCAAATGGAATAAACTCAAGGGTAGGTGAATATGTGGAAATGACATCTGGCTCAGGAAGTCTTTGAACTTGAAGTAACGAGAAGAATGTTCTTATGCTTGGTGTCCTATGGTAAATGTGTGTGCTGTTGAACTAAGCTGGGAAGGTGAGCTGGTTTGTTAGCATCTTTGAAGTACTATTTGTTTGAAGAGAGAGATTGATTCTGCTTTTGAGCGCAGTGAACTCTTCCAATGAACGTATCTAGCCTTCCAAAGTTTAATAACAGGAAAATAGCATCCTAACCTAATGAATGTACGGCTCTGTCCACTGCAGTGGTTTGAATTAGTGTCGTCTTATGTAGAGAGTAGAGAGGCATGATTCTGGCACTTCCTGCATGAGGAAATCCAAGGTTATATGGTAGTCTCCCTCTATGTTCTTCTGCTATGGATTGTTTTTTATCTATGCACTAATTGTTGCGTGTCTCCATAGGCTATCATCATCTCTTCACTCACAGATTTCAGTCAGACTGTCTCAATGTCTGAAAGGTAACAGAAACGTAATGGCTTGATCAATGGTTATCTTCCTTCCAAGAGAGTAAAATTATTTTTAGAAACAAAACCAAAGCAAAAAACTCAAAAATCAACCAATATGGCGGTCAATGGATGCTCTCAAAGATCCGAGTTCCTTTTGTTCATGGAATATACTGAAAGTGCTAACGGTCAGCCAGCAGTTCTTACTGTCATCTTCTGACTTCTCTGCTATCTAGTAAAACATTCGGATTAGTGTGGGTGAGTAGTTGATATTAAAACACTTGTGCAAGCTAGGTGCAGAGATCATCAATTTGAGGATGGTTTGTCCTTTTGCATATTTACAACATGGTTCGTTGGTGTGAAAGATGATTTTCCCTTGTGCCTTAAGGTATCTGCGTCATCCATGCAGGTGGTTTTGTTTTGTTTTCTTTCTTTAAACTTCACTGATGGTGACAAAGCAATCTAGGGTAAGTCAGAGAACACAGATGTTTCTGGATGCTTCTCTTTACTCAGCAGCAGCTTTCTACCGGGACATGGGCTGAGGTCCAAAAACACTGCTCAGAGCAAACTGTTGCAGTTTTGGTGCAACCAGCACTTCTGGCGCTGTTCCATTGCTGCTTATAGTCACGCTGCTGCCTTGCGTGGATGGGACATGGCAGGCTGGTTAGGTGTGGTGAGCCTGCAGCAGGTTATCTGCCTAAATGTGGGGATGGTATCTCAGCCTAAGGAGCTTTTACTATTTCTAGAGGTGGAGGTGTTTGTCTTGGAATAGAACTCCTTAGTACTGAAAACTTGGTTTAAAAAAAGAGCCTATGAGAACAGTGTGTGATATTTGACCATGATTAAATTAAATCCCTGTGACTGTCAATGTTTTTATTTGATTAACATATGACCTTATGATTTAGCACTCGTACTTTGCTATTTGTCAACTTATATGGCCTTTCTTTCTTTAAGTATGCATAAGTATTCCAGCCTTAGAAAAGAAAAATTTTTGTGGTTATATAAATGCTTTTGCTAATAGTGTGTCTTGTTAGTTTTTTTTGAGAACAAAGTAGCAGGTTAAAACTTTCAACTCTGGTAATGACACCACAAAATTTACTAGTTTCACCTCTTTCAAACTATGTGAATCACCTTTAAAAAAAGCTTTATATTGAAGTTTCGTTTCTTCTTGCTTTGGGACTGTTTTCCAGTAATGAGCATAATGCTGCAAGTTGGTGTATATGTGTGCGTAATAGCCATGATCTGTGCCAGCCCAAGAAGTAGCTGAAAATCCCTTTTGGTCACTGAAAAATATCCCCTTGTAGGATAGTAGGGTGATCTGTTACATTTCCTCAGTTTTGTTTGCTGCTTGTACACTTCAGTCCAATTGAAGATGGAGAAAGTGTGTAACACCAGTAGACAAGTCCTACAGGTTGCTCTTCCCTGCCCACTCTCTTTTCTTGCCTGGGTCAAGGCTTTATCTAGCAGTGTTCCTCTCTGCAGTGCAGTGAGGGATGTGTTGTAAGACTAACCTGCAATACAGGCCCTGGCCTACAGCATGGAAATTAATGTAAGCTGACAATCAGTAGCCTGATGTAAGGGTATCTTTAGTATCTGTTGTCACAGAGCAGAAAATAGTTAATACTTAACAATCTGAACCCTTTCTCAGGGCTACAGAGAACAAAGCTGTATGAAAAACAGGGAGAGATCTACAAGGAGGGAGCTGAAACCTGCAGATTGTGTCTATGCATGTACCTGTTACTAAGTGCAAACAGCACTGGCATGTCTGTGTTTCTATCAACTGACCTGCCAAATACTTGGCAGAGGTCTGCAAATCTGCTTGGTTATGCATGCTGACTGCTCCCAGCTCTCGCTGACTTTCGATATAAATCGGAGCTTCTTTCTGGATATTATTATCTATTAAGCAAATGCACAAGGGCAGGGAGGGGAGAAATAGGAAATCGAACAGGAGAGGCAGTGATCCTCAAAGTTTCTTCATAAGATTTTAGTGATGAATGTTCAGGATCCCTTGAGGCATATAAATGCTGTCTGAATGCCAGCATCAACATGTAAGAACTTGTTCTTGCACCCAGAACTGATTTCTGAAGCTTAACTGTGTTTTATTTCAAGAGTCTTTGGAGAGTACTACACTCTCAGAAATATTGATTTGGAAAAAATCCAATCTGGTTGTCGATTAGACCCAAGAAGAAAGATGAACTCATATGGAAAAAAGGCTGCATTGGGAAACGCTTCATATCATGTTTGACTTCAAGAACTATATTGATATGAAAAGAGTTGAGATCTTGTATTGCATCATGATATAGTGATACTGAGATATTAAGAATGGCTGTGGAAATCTTCTCTGACCCTGTATAAAACATGCCAGTATTTGCTCTTGGGCTTTGTTCAACTAGAGAATGACAGAATTGGATTGGAGAGGACATTAAAGACTATCCAGTTCCGACCCCCTGCCGTGGGTGGGGCTGCCCCCCACCAGCTCAGGCTGCCCAGGGCCCCATCCAACCTGGCCCTTAAGCACCTTCAGGGATGGGGCATCCATAGCTCTCTGGGCAGCCTGTGCCAGGGCCTCACCACCCTCTGAGTGAAAAATTTCCCTGACATCTAATCTAAATCTCCCCTCTTCTACTTTAAAACCATTACCCCTTGTCATATCACTATCAGATCATGATAGCCTAGAACATCTACTTGCTTAACTTGGAACTGTTGCCTTTTTGTCTTGAGTGAGCACCATTCTGTAGGTATTCATCCCCTGTTCCTCCCCAAGGTTGACACCTTTCAGTTTGAGGGACTGCTGAAATGGTGAGAAGCAGTTCCAATGCTATTTTTTACTGGAGATCAGAGCTGGTAGTGCCTTTAGCCTAACCTGTCACAGAAGTTGTTTGTCTCCAAGCTGGTGTTATGAATTAGTAAGTGCTCTTAGAGTCTTGGTGCAAAGTCAGCATTTCCAGCAGCTGTGGAATGCTCCTTCATTGGAGACATTTGGCAGGCAGCTGGTGGAGAGCACTGTCCTCGAGCTTCCATCCCAACAATGGATGGGCACATCTGCCATAGGTTTATCTCATTACTGTTTAAAGGTATCTAAAACTTTGTGATCATGTACAGCATGTTGTGGCAATAAGGTCCAAAGCTGAGTGGAGCACTGTTGCACAGATGTATTTTTAATCCCTGTAAAACCATACCATCAAATCTTGTGTTTGAGAAGTTGTATAGTCCATACGTGTATGGACTGTGATAGTGTTTTATTGGAGATTAGAAGAGCTAATACTATGGAAAAGGTGTACAAGGAACCATTAGCGCTAGGTCTTGCTTTGTGATAATGCTGGAGAGTAGCATCTTCATGCAAAATCTTAACTCCCCATGGCTCTTTTTCTGACAACAAGCTCCAAAGTGATGTAGATGATTGCAAGTGTCCCCTGTTGGCACGAGTTCATCTGTTACCTAGTGGAGCCCCTGGTGAGGAACTGTTGATGAAGGTACCCAGGAACACAATACTGGGAGAGTAAACAAACACTATAAGCTGCTCCAATGGAAAACCAGATCTCCTGCTTAGGTGTGGTTAGTAATTCACTGTTGAAGTATTTGTGTGAGACTTCAGTTATATTTGCTTAGTGAAACCTCTTGAAGACCTTTATCTGAGGGGAGACCATGACCATGTGTACACTGTGTCCAGGAGCAGCTCTTGTGTGCTGGAGATGCTCCTTGTCATCTGCTGTGACCAAGCTGTCCACTTCAGCACAGTACTGAAGATGACCAAGGATTTTGCAAGCACTGGAAACTAGGGAAGGCAGAAAACAGTGAGAACATATCTATAGGCAAATGTAACTACTGAAGGTGCAGAGGATCTCAAGAAGATAAGGCAGTCAGTATAGGCTAACAGTGTAGGACTCCTTTCTACTCCCCTTCCTCTCCTACTTCAGAAGGCCTCTCGGGAAGGTGGCCTTAAGGCTAAAGCTAGTACTCACAGGTGTCAGTAGCTAAGGATTTATCACAAATGTAAGCAAATAAAGGACAGGCTGATAGTCCCTAGCAGAAACTTTTCCCATGCTGTGTTTAGAGCTCTGGGTTTGGAGAACAAAAGTAGAGGTGATCTCAGAAACTACTTTTATAGTGTGGTTTGGGGAGGGTGGACTATTCTAAGGATTCATGTGGAAATACTTCTGAAAATGGGAAGTGCTTGAAGGCACCCTAATGAGATAGCAAAATAGTCAAGGTGGCCTTGAGCAAGATGTATGAAGGTTTTCCATGGTTTTGCTTCTTCCTTTGAATTCAGTCTTTTATAATAATAGAAGTCATGGCATTTGTCAATGTTATCACAATTTCAGCGGTAAATGCCCTGTGCAGGCCCACCTAATAGCGAGTGTGTTAACTCTTCCTTTAGAAACCTGAGGAGTTTCTTGTCTCTGGTGGTGCAGGAAGTGTGTTTGTGGCTGAAGCCAGAGGCCAGGCAATCATGGCTGCTGGAGTCTGCAGACAGTTGCCTTCAACAGAGTGCTGTGTGCACCTGTTGAGCTGCTGTGGAGGCTGCTTATCCCGGTGTAGTTTCTGTTGCTGAATGGCTCTTGATACCATGGTGATGCGTGCATTATAGATGTCTAACTACATAGCCTGAACTTTGCTATCTGCCCAGAGCTTTAATAAAGGTTAAAGTAGCACAGCCAGCTGCTAGCTCCCTACTGCACTAGTTTGGCTTCTGATTGCTTCTATCTTAACTTGTGTTTGTAGTATGCAGCAGAGGATGGACTTGTACACACAAGTGATCCGGCCAGGACAGTGTCCAAAGAATGGATTTGCTTTTAAAGGTCCCAGCAGTTAGACTTCTTTAGAGAAGGTAAGGGTAACAAACCTTGTGAGGCAAGTTTGGGGGTGTCATAAGTGCTTGCTTCAAATAGACACCATACTCAACATGACTTTTAATTTGCTGCTCTGGGAATATTGTTGTTTTCTACTAGGTCCGGAATGGCAACTGATTTGTAAGACCTTGGCTACACTGAAGCCTCCTCTGAAAGGATTTTGTCTACTCCAGTGTTCTTGTGGGTTGCTGCTTTGTGTACTTCTCAGGGCTCCAGCTGCTTCCTACCTCAAGCTTTGATGTTGAGACTGAGAGCCTCCAGAAAGCTGTTCAAAGACAGCGCTGAGGAGCAGTGCACGGAGGTTTTAGGTGTAGGATGTAGTGTTGATTAGGCAGAAGGAGCCACTTTTCTTAGGTAACTGCAAAATCTAGTTCTAATCCTTGAACTCAAACTCTATTGCTGTAAAATTGCAGCAATGGAGTAGATGGTGTTTGTATTACTGGCAGCTACTTTCTTGCTTTCGTGAGCTTCCTGACAAGACCATTTCAGCCTTTCAAGCTTGGTTTACTTGATCCTCTGTATATGAGCAGTCAAAGGGTGAAGTCACCCAGAAAGCATTTGTGGAGGAAAACACAAGTAGAACTGAAAAAGCAGCATATTGATGGCTGCACTGCCTGCTTTATTGTGCAGCAGTCTTAAAGGAGCATAGGGAGGTATACTTAGAAAAAATCCTTCTGTAATACCTAGTTTTCTAAAAATCATAGTCACAGAAATGAGAAGATTGTTGGTTTTTTTTTTAAGCACTTTTCTTTACTCTCTTCACCTTTTCCTTGAAAAATAACAGTAAAAAAAAAAAAACATCTTTTTCATTCTTCTCTGGCACAAAGACAACTTTAGCCTGAGGCATAATCCACTTCTGGGCAACATCTTCACCTGCAGCTATTAGCTATTCTGAGCCCTGCAAAGTGCAATGCAACATATCTGAGGACAGAAGTGACCATCCTTTGTCAACAGGCTGGGTTGATAAAGCTAGACCTCATCAGACAACATCCCTACTACAGCCTGAGGCTATACTTGGATGCTTACTAGCATCAATGTGATGATGCATTGCATCCTATTCATACCTTGCTCTCTGTTCCCAATCTGGATCTGGAAAGCTGCACCTGTTGAGAAAAGGGTTCATCTTCCAGGCAGCTTTCACCCAGTGCAGGTTGCTGAGTTTGAAAGAGGATGATGACATTGCCACTTTGGGGTTGGTGGTAACATTTCGTTCAATTTTCCACAACTCTTTGGTGTTCAAGGTGAAGTGTGGCAGGAGTCACTGAAGTCCTATGTATGTAACGTGAAAACCAAATTGAGGAATTCTTTGCTTTTTATCCTGGGCTTCGGTGACGTGCAGCACTCTCTCATGCAGATTCCTCCAACTTTTCTGGTGGTTCAAAGAACTGCAGCAAGCCTAGAGTGCAGATCATGATTATATTCCCTATATTACCACTGCTTAAACCAATTGTGCTCCAGAGAAGTCATCAGAAATTTGGAAGTCGTCATACAGACCTTTAAGTTGTTAAGTTAGTGCACAACTTTCACAGGCACGTGCATTGTCATCAGATCACCAAGCCCTTCACTGGGAGCACAGACGCTGAACTCGCACAATTCCTCCAGGGTTTCTTGTTGAATAAATAAAATATTAGGCTGCTCTTAATGTAGAAATAGTTTAGCCTGGACTTACAAGCTCTAATAATAGATCCTTTGGAATATAAAAGAGATTTTTAAACTAGTCTTGCACACACATCAAACTTCTTAACATGTTTTTTTAAGACCTAATTCTGTATTTGATATTTTTATCTAAATGTTTTCTTGCCCTGTACATATTTTTCTGATAGTTCTGTGCAAAAGAAGCTTCTGTATACTTGCTTCCTCTTTCATCTTCTCCTGTTTAAGAGAAGGAATTGGGACCTGGTGTGAGGCCAAGAACCCAGCCTATTTTAAGGGAGCATGGTTTATTTACATCTTCATTACACTGTTACGGGTATTGGAGAATGGGGTCTGCTGCAGCTGTTGAGCTTCACCTAGGTTCCTCTCTCTGCCATGCAGCTTTTTCCCCTGGCCACTGTTGTGCTCTGCGGTGCTTGTGTGAGCGCTGGGGTGGGCTGTGCACCCCTCTGCTCCATCTTCTGCAGATAGAATGGTGGAGTTTTAGGGCTCTCACTTGTTTCTGTGGCACATGTGGTACCACAGGAGACCATGGGAAACCTCAGTTTCTGTAAAGCGCTCTGGGCAGGGTCTGCTTATGTTCCTCTGAAGCAGCATATGGTTATGGGATGACGAATCTACAGCAGCGCCTTGCTTTGTACAAAAGTACGAGGGGAATAAAGAGGGTGGCAAAGCAGAGAAAGCCTTCCAGACAAGGCAAGTGATGATGGAATTAGGCTGTATCTCTTTCTAAAAATTAACGTTTTCCCCCCTCGCTTTCTTTCCCTATTTCCTACCTCTCCTCTTTCCTGTGAGCTACCTTCGCCCCCAAAGCACCAAGAAAACAAAGCCACACGACCATCTCAGCAGTCTAGATTTAAATTTTCTTCTGGGATGCTTCATGCTGTTAGAGTCTGATGTGTCTGAATATATATGTATTTCCTTTAGGTTTTTGTAAGGGCTCAATGTTAAGAGTTGCTTAAATAGGGTTTTGTCTAACGCTGCTCTTTGTGGTTGATGTGCCAGTCCGCATGGCACGATACAATGCTGTTTGACCAGGAACAGTACAATCTTTTTCTTGTTTTAATACAATGTTAAAAAATAAGAGGATTCCATCACAAGTTGTTTTGTACTAAACCAAACCCCTTTGTTTAGAGTTGGATATTTTTTAAGCCTAGAGGAGTTCCTAAAACTCCCACCTAATGTTTTATTCTTCTGTTGGCACTTTTGCCCGAGGAGTGATGGAAGGAGGGCAGTCTCCCCTGTAACCCCTTGCTCCAGCAGCCCTACAGGGCTATGGGGGCTGCTTGGCACCACCAGCACGCCCCATGCTGCACTGGGGCCCTGAAACATCCCATTGGCTCTAATGGGATCTGGCACTGCACATGGGGAACTCTAACTTTTTTTGAAAAGCAGCTAGAGCTTCCTTATCAGAGGGAAGACTTTTAGGCAGCCCCCTGGAAAAGCATTGTTATCAGTGCCTATTTGGCCAGTTTTGATAACAGTGAAGTTTCTTATCCCATGTTTCCTACGATGCAGCTTGAGCCACCCGAACCAGACCGTTGCTAAGCTATTGAACACTTGAAGTGTCTCAGTTCTATTTTGGTCTGTGGATGTGGGTTTTTCTTCTTTTCAAAGATTGCAAGCTGAAAGTAAATACGCATTGATTAATACAACTTGTAAACAAATACCCCAAGTCTGTGAGCATGTAATTGGTACTCTCTAATGAAAACTGCATCTGGTCCGGTGCCTGGCGTCCCCACATCACTGTGCCCAGCGTGGGCTCCACTCCCACCAAAGGAGTTGGGAGCGTTCAGAGTGGTTCAAGGTGGCTTCTTCCTTCTGGCTTTTTTTCTTCACCACCTCTGGTTTGTGATGCTCGTGGGTGATGGTGTGGTGCTGGATTGCAAAGCAGCTGCAGAGTCAGTGCAAACCTGCTGAAAAGACCTGGACTGGGAATCAGCTGTAAACAAACACCAGGGTCACATGGGGAAAAGTGATTAAATGCCAGTCAAATGTACCATTAAAGTAATTAAATATCAGTCAAATTGAATGTCATTTACTTCTGTGACATGTGGGCTGTGCATGTCAGCCCGGCTGGGCAAGATGCAGCAGCCCTGAATAGCCCTCTGGAACATCAACAAACCATAACCTGACTGTGGCTGCCTGCGAAATGGCTGAAACGCTGAAATATCACATCCAAAGAATGGTCTGGAAGCCCAAACTGTCGTGTTTTTTTTTCAAGTTTATCACGCTGATTATCACGCCTCTGCCTACAGAGTGTGTCCCCATGCATCCCTTGGTGCCCCAAATAGAAGTCCCTTCTTCATCTTAGCCAGCCCTGTGCCACTACATATGGCCCTGGATCCTGGGTGTCCAAAGGCTCCGCTGGGCATAGAGAACCAACAGAAGTTTTTAACCACTGTGACAGTTCCCTGCTACTGGAAGCCTTGTGGAGTTCAGCAAGGAGAGGTACAAAGCCCTGCAGCTGGGGAGGGACAGCCCCAGGCACCAGCACATGCTGGGGGCACCCAGCTGGGAGCAGCTCTGCAGAAAAGGGCCTGGGGTGTTAGAAACGTGTGCTGGTCACAGGAGCACAGGCAGTTAAAATAGCCTGAAAAGACCCAGACAGCTTTGAAATAAAGCCAGCTGGAGACATGATGCTGTGCTGTCACCCTGATGATAATACAAGGACACTGAATCAGCCCACAGGTTAGCTCCAGCAATGCTTCCAGTGATGGGTGGGCAGAAAGAAGCGTGGCACACTCCTATGTGATATTTCTCCTTGCAATTTGCAACAAATCTCTTACCAATCTGTGAGCCTGAACAGACCACCAGCTCAGGCTGCCCAGGGCCCCATCCAACGTGGCCTTGAATGCCTCCAGGGATGGGGCATCCACAGTTTCTCTGAGCAGCCTGTGCCAGGGCCTCGCACTCTTTATTTACTGAAAAGTTTCAGCCCACGTGAATCTGTTTGCAAGGGGAAGAAGGAAGGGATGCTACGTGGGTTAAATGTTTCCTAGAAATGATCATAAGTGAGCAGAAAGTTATGAAGTGACAACATTTCTAGCACACCCCAGTGCTCAGGAGCCAGTCCTGGTTAGAAGACCCTTGCCACTATGATAACACAAATTGCGGATGAGGTATTTTTACTAACCAAAATCTCAGATGAAAAATACAGTTCTAAACAAATGGAAAGCCCCAGTAACAGGGAGCTGATAGATGGGTTATGATACCTGATTCATTTTCATGAAGTGACAGCAAGAACAGCAGACTGGACTCACTTGTTCGTTACTGCTCTGTGACTTCAGATAGAAACAGATGATCTTAAAGGTCCCTTCCAACCTAGCCATTCTACATAAAGGCACGCTGTGCTGGGTGAGGCAGGCTGCAGCCAAGGTTTCCAACCTAGCCCAGTGTCTGGGTCTCAGGGTTTCCTTTCCAGGCCCTCATGGCAAGGGAAGAGAGTCTGGGGAGAACTGGGGGGGGGGCTCTGTCTCCTCGACCCAGTCTCCTGGGTGAATTCAGAGGTGGGCAGCAGCCTGGGGCAGAGCACAGCCGCTCCTGAAGCACAGAACCGCCCAGGGAGCAAGCCCCTGGTCACAGCAGGTTTGGCTATAAAGCATGGCTGCTTTACCTTTTAGAACTAAAATAAGTGTTGGGGCCGTCATCAGGAATTGTAATGGCAATGCACACAGCACAGACAGGCAGCCATTTGGGATGGAGGGGCTCCTGCTGCTGGATCCTCAGCACTGAGGGCTGCCCGCTCTGCATGGCTCAGTGCCACCTTCTGCAGAGCACGGAGCCCTGTATCAGCCCCCGGGCTCGGGCACCCGCCTGTTACCCTGTGCTTTGGCCGGCAAGCGGGCGGCTTCTGTTTGCTTTGGCACCTGCAGCCAATGGGCGTTATCTGCAAGTGGGAGAAAGTACAAACAGCTTTTATCGCGAAGGAGCCAGGCAGCGTGCCCCCACAGTTTGGAGCCAAACACATCTATCTGCAGGGTTAAAACTGCCGCCCTTTTATCTGCGAAACCTCTTGCAACACAGAGACCCGCGCTATCCTCTTATGGTCGTTGAGACAAAGAGCAAGGCTCGGGGCTGTGCTCTCAAGTTGCATCCAAGCAGTTCTGCAGGGGCTGCTGCCTGCTGTCCGCATCCCGTCCCGCTGCGGCAGGGAGATGCGGGCGGGAGGGCTGTCTGCTCCATAAATATCGCCAGCGTGGAGCAGGGAGTGCTGCAGCACTGCAAAGGGTCCTTCAGAGTGCTCACAGGATGAAAACTGCCGGCACTGTTGTGATTTGGAAGCTCAAATAATAAATGATTCAACAACTGTACAGTTACCATGGGGATGAATTCTCATTGAGCCTAAAATTACCAAGCTGCTGACAAGGACCTATTTTTAGTATCAGCAGATGTGTATCTTTAAAAACATCAGCACAAGCCTACTACTGTGTGTTTGGGTATGCATGTGTGCTCACACGTAATTAAGTTTTCTGATGCTGACAACAGAAGCAGAAATAAGAGAATGTCTGATGGCAGCGCAGACAGTGCAGCGATTTGGGCTGGCAGCGGTGAGTGGGAGCTGCAATTAATACCTGATAAATAAAGCATGAAAAGTGGACGGGTTGCCAGTGTGTAACCAAACTAGTGAGCAGAGCCCTATCAGTGCTGCCAGCCAACGCGCCGCAGTAATGGAGTGTCCGTGTGCAGTGTCTGCAAGGCTCTGCTGGGAAGTGTCCGCATTGTCACAGCCCTGCTGCTCACAGAGAGGGAGGCACAGAGCCCACACGACCTGCAGGCACGCCGCCTCACTCTCCGTAGTCCCCATCCCTTTCACACTCGAGGGATTACATATGGACGCACACAAACTGGCTCTGCTAGCAAACCAGCCAGGCAAAAATCAAAAGCAGTGCGTTACGGCAGAGAATAATGGAGCATTACAGGAGATAGTTCAGCAGTTTTGTTCAACGCCAGACAAGCTGTTCAAGTTTCCCAGAGGCAGGGATGGAGATGAGTGAGTGCCGTGCAGTGTGCGATAGCAGCCAGCAGTGCACCGCTGCGCGGGTGCCCGTTGTGCCTCGCACCAAGCGATGGAAAAGAACGGCAGCTCAGATAAGAGAGAGAAGAGGAATTAAGGATGGAGAAAAGCCCTTCTGCTAGACACATCTGGAAAAAAAAACAACCGTGAATGATATTCTATCTCAGAGCAAATGATGTGAAGGGGCCTGATCAGACCATCCATCATTTCCCATTTTTAAGACTTAATTAGGAAAAGACGGCTGGAGTTGGCTCTTCAATATATGTTGGCCATATATATTTTGCTCTCGAGGTTCGTGCCTCTATTGCAAATGTCACTCAGCTAAAAAATACCGTAGCGTTCCACCATTGTAGAGAACTCCACACACTTTTTTGTATAACTGGGCTTGTAAAACTTAGCTTGTAACTTAGCTTGGAGAATAGAAGGCTCCAGGGAGACCTCATTGTGGCCTTCCAGTATTTGAAGGGAGATTATAAACAGGAGGAGGAACGATTGTTTATGAGGGTGGATAACGACAGGACAAGGGGCAATGGTTTTAAACTGAGGGGAGATAGGTTAGATATTAGGAGGAAGTTTTTCACTCAGAGGATGGTGACACACTGGAACAGGTTGCTCAAGGAGGTTGTGGATGCCCCATCCCTGGAGGCATTCAAGGCCAGGCTGGACGTGGCTCTGGGCAGCCTGGTCTACTGGTTGGCAACACTGCACTCAGCAGGGGCGTTGAAACTCGATGATCTTTGAGGTCCTTTTCAACCCAGGCCATTCTATGATTCTATGATTCTAAAATTTGGGGCTTGTGGGAGTTTTGTTTTTCCTAGAAGGAGCTGTCCCTGTGGCAGGCAGCCAATCAGTGTTCCAGAGGAGGTTTAGAGATGCTATCATTCACAAAGACTGTCTCAGCAGCTTGGCCACATTACCGAAGACTAAACTGAGAGCACTGGGGGGCCGGGGTAGCTGAACTGCCTCAACCAGCCCTGCACAAGGAAGGCCGTGCTTATGGGCTCTCCTCTGCGTCTCTGAAAACTCCCTCCTTGGGCACCAGGCTGGAACATATTCTGATAAGTCACTGGTTCACGACAAGCCGCCTCCTGATACCGAGGGTGATGTCAGCTCTTGTCGAGTCCCAGGGCACTAGATTTACTGAGACTACACCTGCCGTTATGAGCACAATCCTAACGATGCAATGGATGGGCTCCTTCCACTCTGGAGGAGGGCTTTTTCTTGCTCCCCTGGGAACCAAAAATAACTGTTACCCTGGGGCACACATTAACATTGCACCCGTTTGTCCCTCTTAAGTCCAAAGGTAACAAGAGGTGACCCAGATGTGAGCCGTGGGGGAATGTCTGAGCGCCAGAATCATGAAGGTGACATCTGGTCCTTTCAGCGCTGGAGGAAAAGATGTAAATCTGCCTGAGCAGTGTTGGCTGATCCCTGAGTTTCCTCCCTGTAGTGGATGAGCAATGGGCACCTGGGGAAAGGCTGTTACTGCCTTTGAGCCCTCACAGATCTCAGTGAGGAAAAGCAGAACCTCAGTCTTGAGGAAACCGAGGAGAATGGTGCTGTGAACCACAGGGCCATAAATGAGAAGGCTACTTGAAATTAATTGGCCACGAGGTAGCAGGAAAGAGTCTTGAAAGGGCACTCCTGCAGATAGGCTACATTTGTGTAGCCTGGATTCCTTCTTACTAGGATTTAAGGATTTAAGGGGGTATTAGGTGAATTTCATTCACAGCATTAGAGTGGAATATTTTGTGTTAAGTGGATGTGCCAGCTCTGCAGGATAATTCAGGCTGGAAGGATCTCAGGAGGTCTCTGGTCCATCCTCCTGAGCAAACTGGGGACAGCTCTGAGCTCAGACCATGCTGCTCAGTGTTTTATCCAGCTTGATCTTTAAGAGCACCATGGATTTTAAGGAGCCTGTGCAGCACTTGAGAAACATGCCTGTCCCACAGGGGAGAGGTTTCTCCCCATATCCAGGTTAGAAGGATGTGGCAAATTCTTTAACCAGACCCTCTGTGCCTCAGAAACATCACTGCATTCATTGAGTGCTAACCAGTGGAT
Organism: Numida meleagris; assembly: GCF_002078875.1. Taxonomy (NCBI): domain Eukaryota; kingdom Metazoa; phylum Chordata; class Aves; order Galliformes; family Numididae; genus Numida; species Numida meleagris. Next base: position 124,818,203 of record NC_034410.1, read on the forward strand.
GACAGCAGTTGTTGAAGGGAATTAGCTGCGAGGGCCAGCGGAGGAGCTGAGGCAGTGTTACACGAGGATTCAGATCTCAAGCACTGAGACATCAAGCAGCACCAATACAGGAATAAGTATGGTCAAGCCCTCAAATAATTGCTGTTCTGCTGTGCCCTGGAAGCAACCAGTGAAAGCAAGAGGTGTACATCCCAGAGTGACCCTGGCAGGTGCTGAGGGCACAAGCTCCCTGGATGGAGGGGAGGGCAGGAGGAGCGCTGCCCAGGGTAGGCCTCCCCACGCCAGAGCTCTGGTGGCATGTCGGAATCACAGAACCAGAGGAAGCTGCTGTGAGCTGCTTCTGGTTTTCTCTGCCCTGCTACTGCTTCTCCTCCTCAGGAAGCCTGTTTGTGCCTGCAGCTCTCCAGATGGGCCTTTAATAGTCTCTTTCCTCTCATCATGGGGTTCCATAATCTGCTCTCAGCACACCCCTGATCACCCTCCCCAGGAGTTAGGGAGGGGGACTGAGGCTTGCGCACATCTCACAGCCTTTCAGTGTCAGTAAGTTGGCCTAGAGTGCCTGGAACCATTATTTTTCCCCAGAATCCTTCACTTACTTCCTTGTGTTGAGATCATTTTCTCTCTGTCATCTTCCATTTCTCAGCTGCTGCCCTAACTAGACGCCAAAACCCAACAGTGCAGAAGGGATATGAAGTTGTGCTGACCGAGGGGAAGCCCAGCTGCCAGAGGCCTGAGGAGACCTGGGGCCATTCCACCATTCAGTGAGCATGAAGCAGCCGACCAGCACCCCAGCTACAGAGCTACTGGAGCTCAACATTACAGTGCGACAGTTGCCAGAGTTCTCTAGATTTAGTTATGTGAAACTGTCACTTATGACAGATCAGCTCCAGTGTCAATCCATTAATCTCCTCTGCTGAGTCACAGATGTTCAAATAAATTGGAGTGGACTGCTTGTGGAGTTGTAATTGGCCACTGAACATCTTCACTCTTTCTATTTACTTTTAGCATTCAAGTTAAACCTCCCTTCTCCAGTTTAAAACTTTCTAAAATGTATGTGCTTAAAAGCAGTGCCTCCTGGATAATTTCATTTGCTATGTGGCTGTGCCTGTTGTATTTAACGGCAAATATCAGGTTGTAATATCATTTCCTCTAACAGATACAATCCAAAATGTTTTTCATAATTCAATTTTGAGCTGAAATTCTCTACACCTCACTAACAATGGGGACTTCTGTGTTGTTTTGGAAGAGCAGATGAAAGTGATCGGCATCCCTGCCCACAGCATGGGGACTGGACCTTGATGTTCTTTAAGGTCCCTTCCGAAATAAGCTATTCTATGATTCTATGATTATGAAACAAAATCCACTTGAAATTCTATTTCTAACATTAATCTGATAGATTCTGATGGGTCTGATCAGCTTTTACTACAATAAGACATGTCCAGGAGCAGCCATCAAGACGGTGCACACACCAGAAACAAGCAGTATTGTACGTTTTCCTTTAACTTAGACAATGAGGCAAAAAAACACAGCAGCAGGTTTCCATACCTTTTGCTGCATCCTATTTTTTTTCCCTAGAAGTCTAACTTTAAAGCTATTTAATAGTACATGACCTTTGTGTAAGACCATTCTTAGTGTCAATCGATCTGCAACCTGTGCACAAGAAGTTTCAGCAGCTCCATGCGAGCCCATGTTTGTGTGTGGCAAAATCTCTTGCACTCCTGCTATGGCTTGCAGCCCAGAAGGCCAACTGTATCCTAGGTTGCATCAAGAGAAGTGTGACCAGCAGGTCGAGGGAGGTGATTCTGCACCTCTATTCTGCTCTAACAAGACCCCACCAGTTTGGTAGCCTCCAACACATGAAGGATATCAAGCTGTTGGAGCAGGTCCAGAGAAGGGCCACGAAGATGATCAGAGGGCTGGAGCACCTCCCCTAAGAGGACAGGTGGAGAGAGATGCGGCTTTTCAGCCTGGAGAAGAGAAGGCTCCAAGGAGACCTTATAGTGGCCTTCCAGTACCTGAAGGCGGCCCACAGGAAAGATGGGGAGGGACTTTTTAGAAGGGCAGGTAGTTGACAGGACAAGGGGAAATGGAACTGGAAGAGGGTAGACTTAGACAAGATATTAAGAAGAAATTCTTTAAAGTGAGGGTGGTGAGACACTGGAACGGGTTGCCCAGCAAAGTTGTGGATGCCCCCTCCCTGGAAGCATTCAAGGCCAGGCTGGATGGGGCTGTGAGCAACCTGGTCTAGAGGGAGGTGTCCCTGCCTACAGCAGGGGGTTGGAACTAGGTGATCTTATATGTCCCTTCCAACCCAAACCATTCTATGATTCTATGATTCTATTTCTATTCCTTCACTCAAGAGCACCTCTGTCTTACCAGTCTGAAGAACACGAGCATCACAAAACAAATGTGCTGTGAAAGGGTATCCAGCAAAAAGAAAAAAAAAAAAAAAGACAGGAAAAGTTGAAAGTGGGAGCTCTGGATCACTTTCACATCCCTACAGAGGTAGGCAATTTGACATTCAGAGGTGCTCAACACAGAATCATCACATTGTTTAGGTTGGCAAAGAACTTCAAAATTAAGTCCAAATATAAATCATCAAATCCAACATCTGTACCCCCTCTTAAAGGGAGAAAAATAAGGGGAAAAACAGATCCGCACAAGTGTAGAGGTGGGAATTTCTCTCTTATTTCCATTCTGCTACTGGTCTGGCAGCCCCCAGTCTGCCATATCACTTTTTCTTTTTTAATGGGAATACCATTTCCTTGTCCTATGACTCAGCAGTAGGGACCTAGACCAGGTTGAGGACGGAGCTGAGGGTGACAGGGGAGGTTTGTATGGGAGGTCTTGGAGGAGGGCAGCAGTTAGAGCAGGCTGGAGGGACCTGCTAACAGAAGAGCGACAAGATGGAAAATACACTTTTTTTTTGACCTTCCAAACTGACACATAGACGACACACCACATTGGCAGGGCATACCTGCACGCTGCCCGGCAGCTGGGCAGAATGCCAGCTGCTAAAGCTGCCTCCTGACAAGGGGAAAGGATTACACACCCCCTCGGTTTCCATCCTCCTGGAGAACCCGGGGACGTGCGCACATGTGCTCCGACATCTGCTGCAGCACTGCTTAGTTTCCTGTGGAAAACCGCTAGTTTTGTAAAACCAAAAAGGCATTTCAATGTGGATTTAAGAGCACTAAGAACCCAAATGTCCACCTTAACTTAGAGGCCACGATTCTGCAGGTTTAAGCCTTGAAACTAGGACAATTGTTGTGATACAGGCAGAGTAAGTCTCGACCTCTTGTAGTAAAATGCTTAGAGCAGCAAATACGTAGCATAAAGCCAGCCAGGATCCATTTCCCCTAATTAAAACATTTTCATGCTGGTGCTGTTTCATCACATAACACCAAATGAAAAATGTGCTTCCTAAATTCAATGCTGCTCCTAAACGCAATGGCACTGAGCTGTAGGACTAAAACCTCTCCAGAGCACAGCATCCAGCAGAGGCCAGCAGGGACAAGACGATTTTCTACCGTTTGTTTTGATCACCGATGTCCTAACGCCTACAGGAGCGAAGAGTACCCTTAGCCAAGTGTATTACTCCATCAGAAACCACCAGATTAGATAAAGGGAAGCAAAAATAATACAGTTTAGAGCCAGGATATTGCATAAGGGGCTGCTAATTCTCTGTGCCCCGGAGCTGATGAAGCCTGGCTTCCTGTAGCTGCCTCTGGTGTGGATTCTACAGTGTCTGCCACCATGCTGCCCACCGAGGGCACCACCTCCCTCCCAGCACACTGCCTTTCCCCACAGCATTTGCAGAAGTCTTGCCACTTGGACAAATTTTTAGTCAGCCACACGGCAAAAGCGTTGCTTTTGGGAACGTTTCTAGCTACAAATACAAAATACAGGAGGAAATTCCCACAGAAGCTGGGAGGAATTTTTCTGTTCTCTTCATCTCATGTCACCGCAGCTGGGATTTCACCTCTGACTACTGCCCTACATTGTACAAAGCAGGCATAAAAGATACTTGCAACTCATCCTCCATCTAACACAACACAAGGCCTGTAGGAAGTAAAACAGACCTGGGCTGCCCAGAAGTGACTGAGCTACGATATTTGAAGCCGAATGGAGAAACGTGTCAAGAAGTACTTCCTAAAAAGCAACCGAGGAGAATAAATGTACTTACAGGAAAAGCACTACCATGGAAAATAGCGTGGAAAAAATCCTGTGTCAAAGTGAAAGATTACGCCCACATACAAAAAATCAACAAAAAAGGCCCAGGTGAGGGGAGAACACAGGGTGAGGAGGGGAGAATCACAAGGCCAGGGAATGGGTGGGCACAAGGGATGCTGTTCAGACGGACAGAAATATTCAAATTCAGGTCCACCCCCACATACATCCCCCTCTCCCAGACATCTTCCCAAATGCATAGCCATGCCATACCGCTTGGTACAAATGCCTCACGGGGCTATTTTTCAGCTCCAGCTCATATGTGACCTGCTGTAAAATCTCATGTTTGAACTGATTTTTCCTCATAAGATAGAGCAAAAAAGGTGGTGAAAAAACGTAGCTCAATGCCTATTGTGAAAACACAACTTTATTCTGCTGCTTTTTCATTTACTAACGAAGACAATAAGAGCATACTGTGAATGCTGAATTTAGAACGCACCCAAATTTGCTTCTCCAGAAATGAGGCAATTGGCAGCTGAGGGCCAGGACAGAAAGAAAGAAACCTCACTCTACAGCACAGGTATTAAAGCTCACAGAAACGCTTACTTCACTGCTCCACTTTTGGACACCAAAGTCGATGAGGACTTTTGTATCAAAGCTGGTTTTTGTTTCATGCTCGCATAGCGCTGCACAAGGCCGCACAACAATATTTGAGAAATTTGCATTGGATCAATGGAAAACTTATGACGAGATTTCCATTGGTCCAACGTCGCGTCTCACTTGGCTCCCAGCAGCAAAGTACGGCACATTCGATGTGTTTCCCCATGCAGAAGCGACACGTGCTCTATTTTGAATAAGCCAATTTTAAAGCTTTGAAAGGAAGATGTATGTCAGGATGAAGGTTACTGGCGTGAGCTGGGGATGTCCGTGTTACAAACAATGGAGACGCATCAATGAGTTACAGAAGTTATCCCAAACGAGAGCTCAAATCCCTGTGCCCAACCATCCCACACCACATCGCACTGCGCTCACTCCGACCCTTCCCATACACACACCACCCCGCCGCTCACAAAGGGAAAGTAAGAGCTGTTTTAGAAGTAATTTAGGAAGCTTAAAAACCAGCCCATCGCTCTGAGATTTATTAGCATCTTTTCTAAGCCTCACTCCAACCGCCAGTTTATTGAGAAGTGTTATTCTAGTAAAATCCTTCCAGAGAATGGCTCTGGGCTTTCAGCGACTACAAAGGGCACTTGTAAAGTTAGCTGCTCTCATTAGTACACAGGGCTGAGGTCTGGCAGGGGGGAGAAGAGGGGAATGCAGAACCGATGCATAATTATCGGTAGGAAGAGACTGCGGGCGGCCCAGCAGCTCCCAGCATCGCAGCTGGCAGCGCAGCCGTGTGACAGCCCCATCGGCCACACTCGGGCTGTGCTCCTGGCCCCGTCCTGTGCTCCTGGCCCCCTCCGGCCCTTTGGGTGCAGGAATCCAAGCGCTCAGCCCGAGCTCATCCCACTGCTGGCACAGGGCGCGTGGATCTGCCTGGCCACCCCTAGGGCACATGCAGGAGCACGAGGGTGCCACTGGCTTGCAGTTGTATTTGAGGCTGGGGTTTGGTTTTGGGGTTACGTTCTCTTGAAGTTTTCTTCCTGGATTAAGAAGGAAAGAGCAACATTGCACAGAAACCTCCCTGAAGCAAGGACAGCCTCCACACCGCGTTACAAGGTGAAGGACTCACGGCACATCTGCGCCCATTCCGAGCGGCACAAAATGCCTCAAAAGCAGCACAAGTTCGGACAGAAAGGACTTGAGAAGTCCATAACGAAGGAGGCTCTGCGAGGCGCCGAACTTCTTCCCGTGCATTTCGCACGCCTTGAGATGGAAACGCTGCATTCTGCTTGTAACCGAACCGAGCTACGGGTAGCAGGAACAGCGCGGGAGGAGCAGGAGCAGCACGGCGGAGCGCTGGAAGCCCCGCGGGCGCGGAGCAGCGTGCGCCGGGGCAGAGCGACGCACAACGCCGCCAAGGGCACGGGGGCGGGCACAGCCCGGAGCGCGCTCCCGGACAAAGGCGATGCCGTCCCCTCCCGCAGCCGGGTAGGCCGAGGGCAGCTCCGCGACTTGGGGAACCCTCCCGCGGGGTCGCGCCGCATTCGCACCGGGTGCCGGAGTCCAACAACAGCCGCCACATCCTGCGCTTTCAGTATCTTTTCTAAAAATGCGCCCTTCCCGCCGCCCGAACCTCTCCCTCCTTTTGTCCTCTCCCCTAAAAGCCGAACCCCGTCTCCCCTCGCAGCCCTCGTTCTGCTCTCGGTGCGGTCCGATCCCCGCAGCGCCCGGCTCCGAACAAAGGGGCCCGGCGGCGGCCGCTGTCCCGCAGCTCTGCGGATTGCCGTGGGCTTTTTTTGTTCCGTTTCTCCCTCCGCAAAATGGGGGATGAAGGGACCGGCCCCCCCGAGCAGCCGCCGCGGGTTCGTTCGCCCGAAGCGGAACCCGCTCCCCCGTAACAATGAGACGCGGAGCGCACGTACAAACACGAGCACGTTTATTCGGTACAGACAGGTTCAGTGAGACATCGTCCTGCGAACCAGGAACACATTGCACACACTCCGGTACGAAGCGCATATATGGAACCAACAGCCGCATCCCGTAGCGGAGCCATTGAGAGTCTGTCGGGGAGGGGGGATTTTTTTCTTTTTTCTCCTTTTTTTTCTTCTTTTTTTTCTTTCTTTTTTTGTAGAAAAGCCCGGTTCCGGCGGCCTCCTGGAACAATGCGCTCCGGCTGCAGCACCCGTCGGCCTCACACGGTAAGTCCAGCTGCCTTCCTCCTCCCGTATTCACATTTTTTTTTCCCCCGAACTGCTTCATACAGTCACGAAGAGGGGAAAAATAGATAGATATATAATAAAGTCTCAAATAAAAACCAATAAAAACCTCCCGCCGGTCCCTCCGGGGTTATTGCACGGGGCTCCGCGGCTCGGGGAGGAGCGGTCCGCCGGGCGGGGGGCACCGGGCGGGGGGCGGCGAGC
>NC_034410.1:124826423-124877627 GCF_002078875.1 Numida meleagris
CGGCGGAGCCGCGGGAGCCGTTTGCGGGGCCTGCAGCGTGGGCGCGGCCGCGGCCGCGTGGTTCCGCGCTGCCGTTAACGCTGCGCGTGTCGCCGTGCTCGCATTTTCCTCAGAGCGCGCATACGATGCGCTGCTGCCCGCGGGAGAGGGTCGCGGTGCCGCGGTGCCTCTGTGGTGCTCTCGTCCCACGGCACGGTTCGCACCTTCCGCGGACCCCGCTCGTGTCTGCTGTGCTCGGTGTGCGCACGGTGTCCTCGCCTCCCGCTGCGTGCTGATCGTGCCTTTAATTCCCCAGCACGGAAGTGCCTTTGGGGTCTCGTCCCCACCACCGCCACTAGCAGGGGTGAAGCGTGCCCGCGCCGTGGCAGTCCTGCCGGGCCGTGCGCCCGCGAGAGCTCAGCAGCGTGCCTCAGCCCGTCACCGTCCCACTGGAGTTCCTCAGATAGCACTGCCTGGATTTCAGAGCAGTCCGGGATGCGCTCATTCACGTAACCGTGTGTGAAAGCAGCGGCCTTGACGCCCGTGGGAGTGCCGATGGCGGCAGCTGCTCACACGCGGAGCTGCTATCGGCACCACGTCCCGCTCAGCGAGTGAGCGCCTGGCACAGGAGCGGGGACGGCCTTAGAGCTGCTTGTCCACGCTGCCCTGAGCCGCTATCACTCGGTGCACAGAACGGCAGAGAGCTCGTGTGCGTGTGCCTGTGACTGGTGCCTGTCATGGGAACGCGGCACTGGCCGTGCCATCGCTGCGCGCACTCCCTGCACACCCAGGCTGCGCCTCTGGGCTGGGCATGCAACGCCCCTGTTGCTTATTCACATATGCTCAACGGACTGATACTTTCTGATTTTCTGCACCCTCTTGGAACAGGCAGTTAAAACTCAGATGACATTGTTCTACAGATGAGCGTTAAGCGAGCACGTGTACCATTATTCACTACGTGGTGTTTTCCAGTGAAATAAAGGCTTGCACAGATGCAGTAGATGGATCGATTCCTGTTCCACGGGAGATCTATATTCAGAGCACCTCTGAGTAGGTAATCTGGTATTCTGTACAAGCAGAACTGCAATAAGCCGGTGCAGCTTATTCCAGCCTTTTCTTCTCCTCCCACAAAGCAAAATAAGCTATACCAGCAAAAGCGCTGTGTTGCTTGCGATTGCATCTACACCTGGGGCTTTCACGAGCCCAGCAGTGATAATCACAAATCGCGCTTTGCTGCATCCCCAGCCAGTAGCAATGCTGGGAGAAGTCTGCGGCGCAGAGCAGATCGGTGCCCAGATGGGGAGATCAGAGCGCAGCCGGTGGCAGAATCCCATGTCCTCAGATCTATTTTCTTGCAAAACTTCAGTGGTGTCTCCTCGGCAATCGACCAGCTAAATACCTGCTGGGGATGTGAGGACTGAGCCCACTGAAAATATTTACACTGGATACTGCTCATCAGGGCTAATAGCCTTCCCGCCTCTACAAAATGAGTGCTGTAAATTTGCCAGAGGGACATTTCAGTTTGTGTTCTAGAGGAACTGGTGAACCTCAGCCACCGCTTTGGAATTGTAGCCGCTCTTTGCAGCGAGAATGAAGAGCTGGAGTGTACAGCATTTCCCACATCTGGGCTGAAGTACCCTTCATTGATTTGCTTACAAGGGAAAACCATGCTAAAGTGGGCTCGGTGTGAATTTACATTGTGCGCTCTTCTGCAGGCTGGATCTCAGCATCCAGTGACCTTTCTGGGGTTAAACCCAAACCAATTCCAAGAGCGAGGTCTGCGCTGTCAACAGCCGTGGTCAGATGTTGGTGGCAGAGATCACGACAGCGGTCTGCTAACCATGAGCTGCTCGCTTGTGCCTTGCAGCCGGCAGAAACAAGGACAGCACAAACAGTGGGTTTTGCAATAACGCAGCTGTCAAATATGTACGTGCCCTGGTGCAGATTTTGTGAGCGTAAATAATAGGGTTGGCTGCTGGGTAGAGGCTGGGGTTCCCTGCACTGCAGCCGTGCAGTCCTTTGGCTGAGCCTCAGGTTAGCTCTAGCAGGGTTTTGGGGTGCACTTGGAAAACAGCATTCCCATTCAGACCGGGAAAATCAAAGTGAACATACTTTGTCTTCTCGTGCTGGTGGTGGGTTCTCGAGCGCGGCTTTTGCTTTAGCAGTTTAGCACAGCAGTTTCCGTTACAAAAGAAAAAAAGCCAAAAAATTATGGATGGGGTGGATTCTTTTAAAAATAAAAGGGTGAAGACAGTTGCAAATCTGTTGACAACGTTCTTCTGACCACTAACAGCATTTTTCCTGGGCGGTAGTTTGAACATCACTCTGGGATTCTGCTTTTTTTTCCCTGGGGTTAATACATTTCTCTGCTTTGTCTGCTTCTGTTCTGGGACTGCCAAAATTACCACGGCAAATGGGTGTCTCAGTCATTCTATTAACGAGATTTTACAGTTGCAAACAATAATCTGTTCCTTTCCTTTTATTATTATAGCTCATCTGCTCTCTTCTTTTGCGTTCATCTGTTCACATTTTTAGAAAACAGTCTTTAAGCTATTTTTAGTAATCCTTGACTTTGAGATACCTCTGGCAGAGGCTGGAGCCTGCAGGTTTCGTAAACAAGCACTAATTGTGTCCATTATGTGGCCGCCTCCAATTTTTACATAATTCTACAGGGTATCCTGGAGACATGTTTCGTTGCAGAACGGAAAGGTCGGTTTATAAACCTTACCTATATTTGAGGTACTGATCCTGACAAGGTGGACTAGCGGGTGTGACCTGAGCTTTAAACCTATTAAGAACAAACAAAGAAAACCCTTAAATCCTGCGCGAAGTCTGCAAGCCGGTGTAATCTCAGCTGCATAAGTAGGAGTCCTTCCACTACATGTTTGTATGTGTTCAGGATCATTCTGAGCAGTGACACAGAAACAACAGCCCAGCTGATGTGCCGTGAGAAATACACTGAGTTTGTGCAGGTGTTTACGTTTCCAAACCCCGTGTGCTGGAGCTGGGTGATCTCTGATCTCAGGCTTCAGCGTTGTGTGTTAAAATAAATCAGACTGATAAGTTCATGAAAGAGGCTGTGGAGTGTTGCATCATGATGGTAAGTATTTATAGAGTTGTTTATGAAACAGTCGGAGGGCCTTGCCCTCAGCAAACCCCGGGCCGAGGAGGTCCTTTCCAGCCCTTTGTTTCCACGGTCGTTTCTCATGTCTTTTATTTTCAACAGAAACTTCTGTCATATCTATTAAATATGCAGAGCTTCTCTTCATAACAGTAGATGCAGCGCCAATGACTGATGCTTGTGCAAAGGAAATTAATTTCCTATGCACGCTTTACAATGCAGAATGGGGAGAGGCCAGAATGCCATCCAACTAAGGCGAGTTTAGATTCCCCAATAATCGTTTTGTAACCTGCATTTATAATACATTTCCAAGAACAAAAGACATTCCTTTAGAAACAGCTGAGGTTGCTAAGTGACACAGATGTATTTACTGTGTCATAACTTGCAAAATCCAACCACACTAGAGCTGGGCAATTAATAAGGAGAAATGCCGTGAGTCTTGCACCGACTCCTGGAGTCAGTATAAATACACTGGCCAACAGTTTTACGGGGCTTTGGACACCCAGTCAGAGACCTTAAGGGAAACAGAAAACATTGTTCACTTTTGAAGATGTAGGCTTTCATTCTTAAGAAATTGAAATATGCCTGTTATGTCACAGCACAAGAACCTTTGTTCAGATCTGCGGGATTTGTTTCTTCCATGCACTGTTTCTGTTTATCCTCATTCGGTTACCCAAGAATTCCCCTTTAGGGGTGCTGCGTACCAGCAGGGCTATTGATGTAACCACCTCTGAGGCCGAGTTGCTTCATTTGGCTGAAGTTATTGCTGTTTGTTCACCTTTAGCCAGACCAGCCTGCTGTATCCCAGTGCGTCCATGTACACAGGATGAGAATTTGTCTCCGCTTTGGAGGGACCAGAGAAGCCTAAGTCGCAAAGCCTCCTCTTTATCCCCAGACATCTACAAGCGCTTGTGCATCCCCTGTGCCCCAGATGTGCAAACGGTCTACAGGGATTGCTTCACATCAGTGCGCCGAGCTACCTGGTTATTATGGGCTGTCAAGTTGCCTTGCACAACAGCCCCTGCTAGTTCAGGAATGAGGCTGCAGGCGTGGGAAAGGAGCCTTCAGATACCTCAGTGATGCACTAAACTACGGGGAGACCAGGTCTTTGTTTGTTTATTCACATAATTGACTCACTTCCAGCTTTCCTAATAACTGGAATACGTTTTGTGTGTGACATTACATTGCAGGCAATGGGCCGGTACAGTCAGTTGTGTGGGATCTTACGGATTTTCCACATGCATAGTTCCTGTAAATAATTTCCATTTGTCTGATCTTTTCAATATTAAAATGCATGAAGCAGAGATGAAAACAAAATACTGAGCCAGGCCTGAAATTCCACGAAGAGAGACTTCTGTGACATCTCTTGAAAAATACTGAAGATTCGAAAGAAAACCTCATGCACGTGTTGTCAAAATTCTCAGTGCATTTCTATACTTCTAGACAAAATGCCCGTGCTGTTATACCTCCGATCCGTAACTGTTTGTTAACCAGACACGTCTCTTGACAGTTCTGTTAAAACAAGCCTGTCTACAGCGAATACTGAAAAGCCACAATCAATAAACTAGTATATAATGATTACAAGTAATGTGTCTCACTCAGCATGCAGGACAAAACAAAAAGGAAAAAAAAAAGCCTCTTGTCTAATTGTCTTTGAAGTAGACTTGCTGAGAATTAAGGGAGTGCTTGTCCCACAAGGGCTGGACCCAACCCCGCTGAATCAGTGGAACCCGGGAAAGACTGCCAGCTTGCTTTACCTAAATCCTTCCTTCACGCATACTTTGGACATTAAGCTGTTAGAAAAAGGTGAATGTCATTTAGAAGGAGGAAAGAAAACAGGGCAGCACCTGAGATCGGATAACCCCGCTTTGTGTTTTTAACCTCTTGTGTGTGTAATTCAGGGCCCAGCGTGCTCCAGAAGCGCAACCAGTCCTCAATGAGAAACATCCTGGGGCCACGGCTCTGCTTACAGACATGTCACCTTTCCTCCTCTCTGCTCACTGACTACAGCTCGCCCAGCACCAGTCCTTGTGATGTTATTAATGTCACTGTGAATTCCTCACTTCTCCCACTTGTTCTGGTCCTGGCCAGTGCTACAGTTCATATCCATTTTTCTAAGCCCCTCAGAACAAGGCAGGTGGGTCTAGCTTCTTGACACAGCTTCTCTTTTTCCCTCTAAGGAATGATGCCTGTGGCAGCTGGATCTCCTTTTTAGCTAATACAGTCCTTTTGATCTGGTTGTGTTCCTTTTCCATTTTTTTTCCTATCAACGCTTAAAAAATTCACAAGCGCTTGTGAAGCAGTGACTTATTTTAAGCTCTTTTTTTTTTTTTACCCTGGCTGCTTGTTTTTTCTGACAGTCACCTATTAGGTCAGCCCGATTTTCCCTTATTAAATCAAGCCAATATATTCAGACAGTGAATTTCCCAATAGCAAAGTCAACAAACAAGATCCATAAATTATTACCCAGTAATAATTTCCATTGCATTAGCAACTGCGTCTTCCTGTATATTTTGTTTAGAGCTAAATTCACCCTCAATGGATAATGAGAAACAGCCCTTTGGGTTGCAAACCCTTCAGTGATCAGTGTCCGATATAATAGATTTCATGAGGTCCTTGGGTGCTGTTAAACATGCATAATTTAGGGTAAGTATCACAGGTCATGTCACTTAGCTTCTTCTGATGTACAATGCTCAAGACTTTAGGGGAAAAAAAAGCCCTGACTCAAGGTAAGATGCTTGGAAACATTCCTACCTCTTTCACATTTCCTGTCTTCAGGGTCCTGCTGAACCACCATAGTTCACAGCCAAGGGCGCCAAAGTAAGTTGGCCGTGGTTTTCACTTTTCTCTATAGCAAATGTAGACTTGTAGCAATTGTGAAGCTACAAAGGTGCAGATTGGGCATGTTGGAATAACTGCCCGCTCTTCTATCTTGCTATTATCATTTAAATTAAGAGCAGCAAAGCAAAATTCCTTCCAGTTATGAGAAACTTTTTCAATGTTTTACAGTCAAAGGGCAGCAACTTCTTTGCATTTCTGTTTCCTCTTCCCATCAGTGACTAGTACAGTGCGAGAACTGTGGCTGCTGGACATTGATTCCCTTGTTCCTTCTTTTTTTGCTGAGAGACAGGACTATATTTCAGAGGGTGAAGTCATGGGGCTTCAAATGCTTTTGATTGGGAAAATTACAGCCAATTGTCCTCAAGCTTCTCTCATAGAATCGTAGAATCATAGAGTCATTAAGGTTGGAAAAGAGCACTAAGACCATCTTGTCCAATCATCAACCCATCACCTCCACACTACTAAACCATGTCACTCCATGCATCATTTACTCTTTTCTTGCGAACCTGCAGGGACGGAGGTTGTCACTTGCCTACTGAACACTAATGACATGTGTTGGCATTTACAAGTTATCTATTGCTCTTGAGGGAGTGCTTTCAAGACACTTTTAAAGGTATAAAGAGACACTTGGAGTCTCTGCCCCAAGGAGCACGTCTTTGTACCTTCACTTGTGTCTGGTGCCAAGCTTCTGAATGCAAAATTCTTAGTACCAGTACTGCTGTAGGGTTTCAAACCTGCTTCAGTGCTCACATTGAAGCCCTCACTGTTGTGCTGGCAGAATGCTGCTGAGCCACATTATGAGACAGTGAGCTTTCTCAAAAACACTTCATTTTAGGTCTTTTAGAAAATGATGGGTCAGCAGAAATGAGCAGTGCTATGGTTGAGGAGGGCAGAACTGAGGAAGGATGGTGGGACAGGGCTAAGTAAAGCTGCTTTTACCTGTAAAAACTTTACATCGTGAAACCATGGGCTGTGATTTCTGAGACCGCTTATGGTTCTGATCAGCTCTGTTAGTGACTGAGCCATTAATTCTGGCCCAGGCGTTAGCAGGATCCTGCCAGAAATAAGGAAAGACGGGTGGGAAGGCATGGGAAGACCAGCAGCATTCAAATGGTGCAAACCTGTGCTCACAATATGGAATAGCTGATGAGCTAGGCTCACTATCAGATCAGCCTGTATTTCCTGTTGGCCTCGCTGCCTCAAATGAAAAGCAACTGCAGACTCAGGCTTTTTTTTCTTTTAATGTAGAAAGGATTCTGATTATAACCAGAATAAATTCTAACTCAGGTTAACTTTGCAGTGAAATTAAACCCAGAGAGCTTGTAAACAGAAAACCTGATTGCAAAATTGATGTAAAACTTTGTAAAGTAGATCTACTGGCACAATTCTGGTTTAAAAATGAAGGCAGGACCCCAAAGGCCAACATTTCTAAGACAATTTGTTCAAGGAAGTAACATGCTTTTCCAGTTAATGAACCACTTTATAAAACATTTAATATTTTTTACTTTCATTATAATTTTCCTTAGAAATACACATGAGATCATCATCTTCAGCGAGGAAGCCATTACTCAAGCTATATATCTCTGGTGTTTGGAGCTCATGCATTTCAGAAGTTCCCTCCTTTGGGCTTTTAACACATTTATGTTCATGATGATCTATTGTAAATAGTCCCTATTTTAAGTTTGTTTTTCTTTCTGAATGCCAACCTTCAAGAGAACACTCTCCACAACGTTTGCCAAAATTTGTTGTTGTTACAACTTGGTGGGTTTTGCTACCTCCATTTGACATTCAGTTGACTAAGAGAGTAAGCTGGGCAAAGCAGCAATAAAACCAGGAGTTGCAGCATGGTTTGCAAGGATGCAAACGTATAAATGAGTTAGGTACAAGGGAGCCTAGGCGTAATCTATCTCTGTGCTTGCAACTACATCCCTTGTACCTCAAAATCATACCTGACCTGAAACTGTACGACACAGCTGAACAAAAATAATTTTAAAATATCAAAAGGAAAAGGTCCCATGGCACTTCCAGCTTTTGATGACTTTTTCATCATAGCTACCCTGCTCCTTACGTTTATGCAGATTCTTATTGACATTGGGCATTGCGAAGCCTCGTATAGCAAATTGTGATACATTGAAACAGGGATTGCACTGCAGAAAATATAATGTTAATGATGATGATTAAGGTTTTCCTGGGATTCCTACATGTGTTCTCATTATTACTGCTGCTATCATTCAGCTGCTGAACTCTCCATGCTGTGATTGTTGATGCCTCTGCTATCAAAGTAGGTAGAATATTAAACTGAGTGAATGTGAATCTAAACTGCTCTTTTTCATAGAATTATTCTGGTATGAAAGAACTGTCTCAAGATCCCCACAGATAAACTCTCCTAGATGCCGAAAGAGGAATGAAGACGTATTGCTCAGTGAGAAACCTTTTGACAACAGCAAGCTGAACAGAGCAACCTCAGGAATATCTCCTATGCCAGGGTACCCTGGCTTTCATAGTGTTCTAAGGGGGCTTGTGTAACTCAGAACATGCTGGCAAGCACTTTGTCATTGAGACTCCACTTGATTTAGGCCCAACTCCATGGCAAGCTGCCTTCGAGGACCACTCCATCCAATCTTCTCTGTGTTTCTGACACATCCCTTGTGCTGACCCTGGCACTCATTGAAGCCATGGCAAGCTGGGTCAGAGGGGTACACCAGTAGAAAACTAATCCTGCAAAAAAGCAATGAGTTTAGCTTTGTGGGCAGGAGTGGAAGAGGGATTTCTCCTTTCACATCAACGTTTGGCTTTCTAGAGAAAAGGATACTGAGGGGCGGCCTCATGGTGGCATACAGCTTCCTCATGAGCGGGAGGGCGGACGCTGACCTCTCCATGCCCAACTGGTTGCTTCTGCCCTTGCTATTAAGCTCACAGCCTCCTCAGATGGGACCATTCAGTGGGTATCTACAAGGCTATGCCGTATATCAGGCAGTGGCTCATGGTATGTATCTTCTCACACAACATAAAGTTGGTGAGCTGTAGTGAGTAGCTGGAGACCAGAGGGCAGAACTTCTTCACCCACATAGCTGACAAAGCCAGTCCATCATGAAGCACACTGGAGGCATCTCTGTGGATCGTGTTCCAAACCCCATTCACGCCTGGAGTTCCTCTGTGCTTTTTAACTTCAAAAAATGTTCTGTGTGGCAGCTACAATTGTAGATTGAGTTTTCTTCACAGAAAATATTCTGCTGGGGAAAGAAATTGTTACACAGCTATCACAGCAAAGCCTTGTTACAGCTATTTGAGGCTTGTGTATGACACCATGGCTGTACATCTTTCAGTTCTGCAACATAGGTAGGCATCACAGAGGGAACCCTAATAGCACTGCGGAATTGTTACTGGGGCTTACAGTTGGCACAGATCTCCTTTTCAGCATTCAGCCATGCAGATCTGCTCAATACAGACACATTAGTTCACATTACACTCTTTCAAAATTCAAAGCTTTAATCATGGTTTGGGAATAAACAGAAATCCCATTTCTTCCATGCTGACAATATACAATGGTAGAGTTATGCTGGGAGAAAAGCCCTTAGGAGAGCCTACATGTAGACTTTGACCAAAGTGCCCGAAGGTGTGGTCTCCCCAGGCAATCTCAGTATTTCTCAGGGGTTTGTGTGTAGACAAGCCTCTGAAAGCCATGAGAGTCTGTTGCAACCATACAACTTGCAAAACTGGTGTCTGAAACAAGGACTAATCACCAAAAAGAGCTATCTCTGTTGAGGTTGGTGGGAGTGAGGTTTCTGGACCTCTCCAGCTGAGGATATTCATCAAATATTATATTTATAAAGCAATTTTTGTTTGGAGAATGTGGCAAAGTTCAAACGAATTATTCACTATTTTGAGTGAACTCTTTCTCCCATCCTTAGATGTTTGGAATCGCATAGCTCACAGTGAACAGCTTTCTGTTGCTACAGCTCAGACTGAATGTGTAGTGTACTTTGGCAGACCCCCTCCCACCCCTGCCAATATCTAAAGGAGACTAATGCTGCTGGTAAAAAAAAGTTATGAAGAACTTTGCGCACATAGTTTCTCTTTTTGATAATAAGGTCCACATGAGTACAATGGAAAGCATCTTCTTTCTGAACTGATTTGTAGTATGCACATTGCTGTTTGGAGCAACAAAGCAGCCACTGCAATACAAAAATGTCGGTCCTCAAGAAAAATTTGTAGTTGCAGTTATCTTATCACATAAAAGGAGATGCTGAGGAACTGCAAAACTCTCAAATATTTATTCAGCAGAACGGTTGAATCCCATGCGCACTTTCCCAGCCATGCACATGTGCATGTTTCTCGTATGTCACTTAATGTGTGCTGCACTTTATAGCAGGGTCTGGGTAATACGTCACTTTGATTTACTGTACGATTTCCTGAGTATATAACAATCCAGAAATAAGTGCCTTTTTGTGGGTAGCAAAGATTTTGAGTGCAGCTCACCGCCTCCACTGCGTCAGTTAGATCTATTGCACCAGTATTAATGGCGTGCTCAGAAGAACTTTTACTCCACTATTGAAATTCTTCTAGTGCTGTATTTAGCTTTGGCAAATATTCCCCACGTGTCTTTGAGTGGCAGTCCATCTTTGGGTGTTTATATTTGCCATCTGGAGACGTCAGCTTTGTTCTGCAGAACTACGAAATGGTGTAAGTAAATCTCAAGAAGTTGTAAAGAACATTTTTTAAAGGTTTCCACACAAATATACCCATAAATAGCATAGAAAAATGAAAGTTTTAGTCATGTGTAATGGTTTGGATGTGTATTTTTTGTAAGTTATTTTATTATCTGATTTTTTTGGACCCTATTGCTACAGAAAGCCTGTAAAGAATTGTAATTAATGCGTATCACAGAACTGATAAATACTCAAGGTTTTAGTTTCTTCATTTATGCCTGTGATGTTCAGTGTGATCAGGTTCACAGTTCTTCCAGCGCTTCTATACTGAGGCAGACTTCATGGTTTGCGTGGATTTTACACACAGCGACTTTTGTGGAAAAGACTTGAACAAAGGATGATCATACAAAATTACATAAAGTATAACAAATCCCGGATTCCTTCGACAGGCAGCTGCAATAATTATGCTTTATTATTAGTGCTGTCGCTCTTACTTTTTGTACTTGCAAAAGTCTGAGTGTAGAATCCATATTTCCTTGTATTTGGCTACAACATGGATAAGCATCAGAAGTGATTAAATGTAACCATGTAAAGGATGTAACCTCCTGTTATGCTGCAGTAGGTTTGTTCTGCCACCAGCTACTGCTGGATAACCGCTAGCGTGAAGTTCAGGTCTTGGCAGGTAAAACATTTCCAGCTGAACGTCATCATTTCCATAACGTGGAATATTTGGAACTATTGCCATGGTAAATAGAACAAGAACGCAAGCAATGGTTATAAAACAAAGAACAATTAAAACTCAGTCCCTAGAAATGTATTAATGTTCTTTCTGGTTATTTACACAATTGAGATGGGCAGGGACTTCTACAGCACTCAGAAACGATACGCACTCATCTCTGTTTATACCACTGCAAAAGTTTCTGCCGTCTGCTTTTCTCCATCTACTCTTTGCTCTTTGTAAGATGAGCTCGGCTCCAATGTCATATTAAGATTTATTGCTAGTGATCTGCTTCAAGTTGTTTTCTGGTCACCAACAGCTTGTTTGGAATCCCTTTTCCCTTTGCTGTTGGCTGGTGCCACCGTGGGACTCTGGCTTGTCAGAGTTATTTTATACATCATTAGCTCAGCAGTGCAGAGGACAATTACTTTCCCATAGAAAAGTAATTCTTTCTTGGAAGACACATGTAAATCTTGGCTGTTGAGACAGTGGCTTTTGTAAATTTCCTTGAAAGTCGAATACTCGGGATTTTATTCTTCACTGCCCCACACCTCGTGCCATCATTTATAGTTCTGCCAAGTGCTCGTAGAACACTGCTGAACCAGGGGACCAGTGGCAGCCCATGCTGTGTGTGCTCGCCTTTGAGACTGCTTGCTTTGCCATCTCAGCGCCTTCGTACGTGAGTCGTTTACTTCTTCAGATGTGATTTCAGCTTCATTTCCTTTAATGATCAAAAGTGGGCGGCACAGTTTAGCCCTGAAAAGGAGCGATCCCACAGCCTGCCTGCCTGCAGCGGGAGAGGAACTAGGGCAGAGGCCAGCTGGGCAGCAGCCAGGGCTGCGGCTGCTTCCCGGGCCGGAGTGCTCCAAGGTGAAATACAATCGGCCACGCTGGAAAACTAGAGGCTGTAAATAGGATAAAACAAATAAGTATTTGGAATAAAAAAAGAAAAAAGAAGAAGAAGAAGAAAAAGAGAAGAAAGGACTGCAAGATCTGGCCTCTTTCCAAACACTCTTCCTATTTTTTTGACAGTCATCATTTCATTTTTTCAGCAGTGCATGGTCCAGTTCTTAGCACTGCCTTTTCTGCAGGGTGACACGGGGGTAGGATCTACGTGGATCTGACAAAGATCCCAGTCCAATACAGGCCAGATTTTCTGTCATATTCCTCCTTGTGATACAGTTCGCTCTAAGACTCAGGTGTAGTTCTCACAGAGTGCGTGAGTTTAACCAGCTGGGATCAGGACACAGAAATTCCCATTTTGGGTGCTTCAGTGGCTAGCTGCTGACACTGGCATGCCTGGGGTCTAAATTGCAGTGTGCAAGATTTGCCCTGTCCTTGAGACCTATGAGATCTCGGGACCCTCAGCATTGCCTTTATGTTTCTCCAAAGGTAGGGTTTGTATTTTAGAATAATTTCTCCCAAGTCCTGTTTGGTTTCCACTTTGCAAGTAGCCAGGTAACATAGCAGTGCACACTTAGCGGGTAACCTGGGCTTGCAGGGAGCCAGCTCTATTCTAATAGCAGCAGAGCTGTGAGCCTTCCCTCCACACTCCAATCACTTCAAAGCCTAGGTGTGCCCATTTAAATGCCAATACTCATTAGCACAGATCTCTATTAATCAAGCTGTCAGCCCAACTCAAAGCATTTTCCATTCAAATTTTATCTTCATGTCCCCCTACGTGTCCACCTTTAATTTTTCCCAGATGAGCCCTGCCCATCATTATCAAGAACAGCACTTTCTGGAGTAGATTAGAAGAACATCAGCGATTCCTTTGTCTTCCATTATTTCCATTTTATTTTAATTAAAACGTGATTTATTTCATTCTTCCTGCAGTGTACAATATCAATGAAACAATGTACATCCCACCAGATAATGGAGAATGGGTCCCCCCCGTTATTAATCTGTGTTATTTGTTAAATTCCAATAGTTTTTCTTTATTTAATGGCTGCACAAATTATCTCCTGGGGAAGGCTGCAGAGTTATTAAAGCTTATCTCTCATGGGCCTAATTTTCTCTTCGTTTCTTGCTAGCCATTTATACTAATGCAAAGTGTACATCAAATGCTAGGAAGAGTCTAAATTAGAAATTTGGTAGTATTTTACCTGCATCCATGCAAGCCAACTGAGTCAGATGTTATGCCTGCAATACTATGCTTCTGGCTGAAGATCTCTTGCGGTGTTCCCACTTTTCCAGGTGGACACCAGACCATAGATCCTTGTCAAGTTGCAGCAGGGACTCAAAATCCTTGTCACAGAATCACAGAATCATAGAATCATCTACGTTGAAAAAGACCTTCAAGACTGTCAAGCCCAACCACTGACTTACAGAGTTCCATCACTAACCACGTCCCTCAGTGCCACATCCACACATCTCTTAAATACTGCAGGGATGGGGACTCCACCTCCTATCTCCCTGGGCAACCTGTTCCAGTTCTTGACCATTCTCCTCACAAATAAATTCTGCCTGATGTCCAACCCAAACCTCCCTTGGCACAACTGGAGACCATTTCCTTGTGTCAGTGGAGACCAAGCTGGTAAGACCAGCTTCCAAAAGCACTTCAGCAACATTTACACATCTCTCTAAAGGCTGAGATTTCTAAGGGGACAGATAGTCACTTAGTGGCATTGTCCAGGGAGTCAGCACTCCTTGCAGCTGGTCGGTTCCTACCTGGATCTTTTTGTGATGGAGTCAGGCCGCAGCTCAGAGTTCCACTGGGCTAAGCTCTCCAGGTGGTGCTAATTACAGGTATACCTTTCTTTGACACGTCTCTCTCCCTGCCATTGCTGCTGCAGGCAGCCCCTTTGTTTTGTCCGCTTAAAAAAGTAACCCAGGAGAAAAACAAATGTGCTGACTGCTCAGAGCTGGGCCAGTTTCTCAATCACTCCCACAAAGAGCTCTGTTGGTACCCCTGACAGAGTCGTCCATGAGGATTTGAGGACTGAGGGTTTGTGGCGAGAGTGGATGGAGGAGGAGGGCAGGCAGCTCTGGAGTTTTGCTGCCCATTTCCTTGGTGGTTGTTACGGTGCAGATCTGGAAATATATTCCATTTGGAGCAGATTTACTGGGGGACTCGTGAGAGAATGGCTGTTTTGCAGGCAGCATGTAAGGGTGAATTACCATATAAAATGCATGGGAACTGTGGAATGAAATATCCAAATGTATGAGAGCCTCTGTTTATCCTTACTAGCACACTCTGGATTATTCCTTCATGAGAGGCTGCAAGAAAGAGCCCAGAACAAAAGGAAAAAACCAGAATCATTCATAATTCTTGTCAATTAGCCAGCAATGCAGTATGTAAGAAAAAAAAACGCAGAGAATTTATGAAGGCCAGCAGCACATGCAGTCATTTATGCTTAGCACCGGGCTGTACCTGTTCCTATATGTAGAAGAATAGCAAATAATTAACATAGAACTGGTTAGTTATTACTTGGGCCTGGAGCCAAACCATGTTATAGCTGATTTACCGCAAGGGTTTATCTGCGCCAGCGCCACTCTCCACCCGTGCTGGTGCCGGCTCCAGCTGCAGGAATAACTGCAGAAGCTCCACTGGACCAGGCGCGGGCATTTTACTGCTGGGTGGCCTCATCTCACTGTGCACTCATATGTGTGCAGCGCTGTGGATGGATGAGTGTTTTACAGCCTCTCCTTAGAAATGGCTTTAATATGCACACCAACAGTCAGCATATAAAAATCATTTCCATCGAGTGATTTTGGTATATGGGGAAGACAGATTACAAGGCTTGTTATTATGCTACTGTGATGGGCTCTAAAAAGGAAACATTTTTCCTGGCATGTTGTAAATATCTCATCATGACACTGCAATCATAAGATGGGAAATGGTTGCAGCTACACATGAGAAAGGCAGCACCGCAGGTACAGGATCTCTCCTTCTCTTTGGTCTTCCTAATGGTGAGCTGCAAAAAGGAAAACTCATTTGTCCAAATATTTTAGGGGTTTTTTTTTGTTTTGTTTTTTTTTTAAATTACTTGTTGTTCACTATAGAAATTCATACTTTGTTTACAGCCTGTTCTGTGCTGTGAAGCATATGAAAACGGAGCTGGCTCCTGCCTGGCAAGGCTCCTTGCTCCCTGAGCTGCTCCAGGGCTATGCTCTCAGAAGGACCCAAAATCAGGTTTAAGTGGTCAAACACGTGCCAATGTCTCAGAGGACACAGGGTTAGAGGCAACATTCGGGAACGTAAACCTAAGTTTCTAGAAGTATTCAAGGAGTTAAACAATAAGCCATATCAGGTAGCCTGTTTATTACCATATGGCTATTTCCACTCCTGTTCTCCATAAAGTTGTGCCAGCACTTTCATTTTAAACACTGTTTTTCATTAGTTTATATAACACAGCTGTAAATGTTTTTTTCAGGCTGAAACTTGGCATCCAAAATCACAAGGGAGAAACTAGGAAGAAAGAAACCACCCCTGGCTAAGCTGCTTCTGGATGATATGAAAGTGAAGCTGCTGGGAGCTTTGCAGGGAACAGGTATGTCCAACTCAATAAAAGCTTTGGATTAAGAAGTGAAGGAGATACAAAGCAGCCACAGCAGAAGCTCTCCTCAAAGCAGTGATCCTGGGAGAGGCCAGCGCACGTGTGTTTAGAGTCTTGAACTGGGATGGAACTGCTCCATAAACAAAATACCAATACAGTGATGCTAAAGGAATATAAATTAGTCATCGTGTGCTGGACTTCTGCTCTCTGGTGTTTACATTGTAAATGTGGATTGCCTCTATCAAGCATGGGGAGACCCATGGATGTGAATGCATGCCCTTGTGTAAGTAACAGAGATTAAGGACCTGATCACCTAGGCTGGAGAGATACAGGACAGCTGAGCCATCTCACAGCATGCTGGAAAACTTTTCTCCTCATTTTTTGTCTAGCTTAGTTTTCTGCCAGATTAATGAGCTGAAGCACCTCAGTGAGGCATCCAACAGATGTGAGAGCCATCACAAGCAGAATGGTCATTTCCTAACACTGGTGTCACACAATTACACAGAGAGTTCGGCTGGTGCAGCTCAGGAGGCTGCAGGTAGGCCCCAATGACTGGCTGGTGGGAATGGAGGACAGAATCATAGAATCATAGAATGGCTTGGGTTGGAAGGGACCTCAAGGATCACCAAGTTCCAATACCCCTGCTGCAGGCAGGGTTGTCAACTGCTAGATCAAGTACTAGATCAGATTGACCAGGGCCCTATCCAACCTGGCCTTGAACACCTCTAGGGATAGGGCATCCACAACCTCTCCAGGCAACCTGTTCCAGCACCAGACCACCCTCTCAGTAAAAAACTTCCCCCTGACATCTGATCTGAATCTTCCTTCCTTCAGTTTAAAACCATTCCCCCTCATCTTATCATTATCTACTCTTGTGAAAAGTTGGTTTCCCTCATGTTTCTAAACCTCCTTTAAATACTGGAATGCTGCAATGAGGTCTCCCTGCAGCCTTATCTTTTCCAGACTGAAAAAGCCCAGTTCCTTCAGCCTATCTTCATAGGAGAAGTGCTCCAGCCCTTCGGTCATCTTCATGGACCCTTCCAGAAGCTTCACATCTTTCCTGTTTCTACCAGGACACCTAAGTCCTTCACAGCAGGGCTACTTTTAAGGAGTTCTTCTCCCAGCCTGTATACATATCTGGGATTGCTTCAACCCAAGTGCAAAACCTTGTACTTTGCTTTGTTGAACCTAATTAGGTTCACACGGGCCCACCTTTGGAGTTCGTCAAGGTCCCTCTGGATGGCATCTCGTCCTTTTGCCATATCAACTGCACCACTCAGCTTGGTGCCATCAGCAAACTTGCTGAGGGTGCACTAAATCCCATCATCTGTGTTGTTGATAAAGATGTTTAAGAGTACCAGTACCAAGACAAACCCCTGCGGGACACTGCTCATCAACAACCTCCACCCGGACATAGAGCTGTTGACCACATAGGCTGTAAAGCTGCTGCGCAACCATTGGAACCAATGTGAGAGCATCTGTAGAAACAGGGCTGGCTTTGCTGCAACAGCCTCATGCCAGTTCCCCTAAAAGCCAAGCCAGATGGGTCAGGACATCTATTAAAATCTCACTTGCATTCAATCAGCATGGAGAACAGCTCCAAAAACCACTGAAGTTGCTTCAGCACCTGGGAATTCACATAACAGGCCCTTCAGGCATGTAGCTCCTGTTTTTGGCATGATTATTAAGAACTCGTTTTTGGTTTGTTTTGGGTGTAGGTGCCAAATATCCACTGTAAGTATCAGAGTTTTGCCCAGGAACTCTCTAAGAAGTGTGGTGATACCAAATGATAATTCCTGCTGAAGCCTCTGAGGATGTTTGGCTCTTTGAAAGGAGCTTTCAGCACCCCTAGGAGAAATCAGAGGAGACAGCTTGATGGCACAGGGATGAAGTTCCTCAGTTCTTACACCTGAAAAAATGTTCATAACTACACCTCACCTCAGAAAAAAAGCTGCAGTGTGTGGAGAGCCCATCGGTGTGTACGAGGTTACCACTGTTGCCTAGCAAGTGGCTGGAGTAGGTGGCCCAATATTTCAGCTATGAGTCAATGAAGTTACATAATTTGAAGTACAGCTGCGCTGTGCATGCTACCTGCTATAAACAAACTGCACTATCACGTATTTACCAGGGAGGGTGAACTGGCTCAGCTAAAATAAGAACAGGAACAAACCTGTGTCCCGCAGCCTTACCCTGCGTAAGCTCCAGCACAACCTGTCCTGGCTGAAAAGAATTAGCAGAAGATTTTTTTTTCTCGAAGTCTTAATTGCTTAATTTGAAAAAACAACAACAACAACAACAACAACAAGAAACCTACGAGAGACGGAAACAGCACAGAGAAACAAGTTTTTATGCAGCATTTCAGCCAAACTTCCCAAGCTGAGCAGAGCAATAAATGTCAGGGACCAGCTGCTTCCTTTCATACGTAAGCCCGTGTGGAGACCGTGGGATTCCCTACAGATCTCCCTTTGGGGAATGCTAGCTGAGAGCATTATTTACAAAAGAAATAAAGGATATTAGCAAACAGAGGTGGACTTTATATTTCCTTCTCATTTTCCCCTTGCCAACCCACCTACTGTTCTGGCTGCCTTTGGGGGACTCGTAAAACCACTCATCCCATGGCCATTGGGTTCCACTGCTCTCTGGAATCACATCCTGCATCCCACAGTTGTGTGGGAAGAAGTAGGAGCCGAGTGCTTAGAGCCCAGCACACGCGCTCAGCAGGCTCTGGCTGTCTCCTCACTCTATCTGCGGGGACATGCTATGTGTCCTGTGGCACGTCGCCATTCTTGCACGTGGTGTGAGGATACGAGGGCCTCATCCCCTCTGGAGAATGCTCCGAGTTCCTCAGTGCTACGTAAGTGGGTGATTATTAGAGAGAATTGCTTACGCAGTGTGCAGCTCCAGACATCCTGAGATTACAGTGCTTTCTCTGTCATTTTGACAATTACCTCGCATTTATATTGCAGGAGCAATCAGATGTGCTAGAAATTGTACTTTCTGGTAGGGAAATACAGTCTCTGTCACTAGGGGACCCTTTTAAAAGAAAAGAAGGTGGAGGCTGGGGGAAAGGAAACCTCTGTCTGTCTCTTAGGCATAGAGGGAGGGAATGACAGGAGCTCCTGCACACGCTTGGAGATCACAGGCAAAGAAATACGTGGGCAGGAGAACTGTTAATACCAGCCTTCCTGCTTGTGGTGTTTTGCTTAGAAATCCAGTTCTGGTATCAGGAAAGACTTACCGGAGTAGAAGTGCTGGAGGGGAAAAGAGTTAATTGGGATAAGAAAGATAAGTTTGGTGGGAGAAAAAGAAAGAATGGAAGGAATGGAATGGAATGGAAAATATATAGAATCACAGAATGGCTTGGGTTGGAAGGGACCTCAAAGATGATCCAGTTCCAAGCCCCTGCCATGGGCAGGATTGCCACTCACCAGATCAGGCTGCCCAGGGCCCCATCCAACCTGGCCTTGAATGCCTCCAGGGATGGAGATATAGAAGGATAACAATGATGTGGAGAGATGACAAGGTGCAGAGTTAGGAGGAGAGAAGCACAAAGCAGGAACAGCAGTCTGGTAGTTTACTAAAAGAGTGAAAAATAGCCAAAGTTTTAAACCTGTGTAAAGGTTGGGCTTAAGAGCTCTACAGGTGTCAGAAGGAGCTCATGAGCACACAGTGAGGCATAGACCGCCTGGAGCAGGACAGATCAGGATGTGGCTGCCCCCTCCCGTGCTGTGTCCCCATCAGCACCGTTTCACCAGGGCTGTTCTTTGAGTGATTGCTCATAGGGCTGTTGGTCTTGATCTGTCAGTCCTTCACTCTGCTGTCAAGAAACACGCAGGATATGGATTCAAATCCATTAGCAGTTATCCTTCATTTCAGTGAGGGAAAACCAGATATGGGGACATATTTGGGTTTTAAAAGGAGATGATGCCAGGGTGGGTATTTCTCAGGTGCAGTCTTCTCTTTTACAAATGAGCCCTTCAAAATCATGCCTCCCTGAATGCTGTGAGGAAGCCACACCTGCTTTCCCAAAAACACCATTCCTGACTTGTAGTTTCTTCCTTACTTGCACCAGAGAAGAGACATCACCCTTTCTCTTTTTATTTTTTTTCTGCTTTCTTTCTGTTTCACATGCACCTGTGGTCAGCTCCAAGAAGGCTTTGGGGTTCCCTTACCAATGCCTCCTGCACCCAACACCCTACAAGCCTCCCACTGCCCCTTCAGCTGTGCTATTGCCACTGCTGCGGTGCCAGCCGGCAAGCAGGATCAGTAAAACTGATGCAGGTTTGAGGTAATGCTGTAAAACTGGGAGGAGAAGGGAGGGAGAGGCAGGGTTATTTTTAACCTGGATCAATTCCCTTACCCACTTGGTGCTGCAACCTTGCAGCCACTCGCACCTGCTTGCAGAGCAGGCAGCAACAAGCCGGTGGCTTGGGAGCATGTGCTACTGGACCGTTCCTTGCCAGCACAACCAGTGTCCTATACATGTGCTCCCTGCTCTGCTCAGCCCTTGCTTTCTATTGCTGTCACCTCAAAAAAGCACATTTCATTGCTCCTTCTACAGAGCTGGGCCCATTGCTCAGATGGGTCCCTACAGCATTACCTTGAGTTCTGTGATATCAGGAATCAGGATATCAGCTGCTGGAATCACACCATCACGCATGAATGTGTTTTCTTTTTCCTTCCTTTCCAGCTTGTGGCAGGAAAATGAGGGAAGCCCGGCAGCACAACACAAAGGCTCAAACATTTGGCAGGCCATAAAAAAACACTTCCAAAGTACATATTTTGTAAAATCTATTATTTTCCGAGGGTTGATTCATGACGGTTGAATCGCCAGGACCGGCAATATTCATATAATGCAGACGAGCAATAAACATTACAGAAGTAAAAAAGCACAGCTCTTCTATATCACATGCCAGCTGCAGCGACACTACGCCTCAGCTGGATTTATTGTGGCATCCTCAAGCAGAGCGAGTGGTGAAGTGCTGCCATTACTTCTGATTATGAACGGATTGGGTAAGAGCATCATGGCTATAAACACCCCATTACATCAGGGGCCACACAGTCCAACACCTATCACAGTAATAACGTGCAATTCTTCTGTTTTTAAAATAGAGCTCTTGGGAAGAAAATAAATAGTATTCTGGTCTGACACCTGAGAGGAAATGGGGAAGGAAGTAACTGTAACTGGCACAGCTAATAGTGGGCTATGATGTTACCCTCCTGGGAGCCAGGAGGAATTGTCCTGCACTTCAGACCAGAATTAGTCTGATTTCTTAAATGTGAATCTGTGTTAATCCTTCTAGAAGTTAAAAAGGCAAGGGAGCACCTCATCCCATCCTGCTAGAGGAGGGCCAGTGAGCTGCTGACCTCCTCCATCCCCAGGCTCCCTGTGGACAAGGGACATCCCAGCCGCCCTTGCTCTCTGCTTAGGGAGGACAAGGCTGGAGCAAGCTGCACTTTGGTACCTCTGCCAAATCTAATGGTGCCTGGAGGCCACAGCTCAGAGGGTTCATCCCTGCACAGCTGCTCCCACTGCCCTAAGAAGCTCAGCTGCTCCTCTTGCACACCCCAGGAGTGTGCCCAAATTCCATGGCCGAAGGAGAAGGGGCACTTGGTGTCATCTTGTGATTTATTTTCTTCTGATAACAGAGGTTAAGATTCAGCCAGAAGGTGCAGAGAGACCTTAGGTATCACTGATGGATCTCAAAGTGGTTTTGGAGATAGACAGTTTTACACCCCATGCAGACATTACACTGATAGCACTGAGTAGGTGTTTGATTTCCTGAAAATCACTTAGCAAATTACACATCTGGAAAAAAAATGTCAACTTCCAGTGACCCACTTCGTTACAGTAGGGAGGTCCTCCATCTAAAGGAGGATCTCTCTGCAGAGACAGACCTTAGCTAAATGCCTGCAACTGCCCCCCACCCCCTGACCAAGAGGCAGATTTGAGCTGAGCCTACCCTGTTCCCGCTTAGGTCCCCTTCCACCACTCCAATCCTGCACAAGGGGCTCAGCCTTTGCCTATCCACCCACCCTGGAGGAGTGTGATGGAACACACCCAAGCTATGAGGTACTTCATTTTAACCATTGCAGGCTAATGTGGCATCTTTGCTTAAGATATGCAATGTTACGTATGGGCTGCGGCGGAAGGCTGTTTAAATCTTTTCCCCCTTGCTTCTTTCAGACCAAGCAGTGCATTAGCATGGCTGAAGATCCAAGCTATTTTGTAGCAAATGTAGATCAAATGAATCTGTCTCAGCCTCAGTTAGACAATGAGAGACTTCTTTAATGGCAGGAAGTTGGCTGTTCCCATATTCTTCACCCAGACAAAAGTTCTGGCCACTGCTAGATGAGAAAATAGCGACAGCATTTTCTAAAGAGCCAGGGAAATAAAATCACAGAAGGAAGTGTTCTAAAGCCCTTCAATATAGCAAACTGTGTCAGCAAAGCAAAGATTACATCACCCCCAGAAACAAGGAAACAGCTCTGTGAAGGTAATTACAAAGTATGATGTAAACAGCTGGATAGGGGGATGTGTAAACACTGCAAAACCAGAATACTGAGTGCATTATCCCAGAGAACCGAATGAGAGCATTTCAAGGCATGTGCTAACTCACCAGCTCTCACCATTATCCCCGAGCATGAGAGGCTGAGTTTCAGTGCTGTCCTGAGAAGCTGCAAACATCAGAGCACAGAGATACATGTGCACATCCAGGTCCACCAGCTCTGCTGGGGAGGGGTGAATCTCCAGCAAGCAGACGACAGCAGGGAGCAGGCAGGCCATGAGGCTGCACCTCCAGCCAGTTCTGGAAATGGGATTCAAAGCCACAGTCCGAGCTACTTTGATTGAGCCCCTGTGCACAGACAAGAAGCTGAGAATCAAGTGGGGTTTTGTACCTTTTTCCAGGAGGTAACTACAAACGATTTTTATTCAGGTTGTAGAGTTACCAGGTTCAAATTTCAGCCCTTTTCTCTTTCCAGATCTGACTGCAGACTTTACTCTGCAGTGTGCATTTCAATGTTATTATGTCACAGACACCGGCAGGTAGGAGCAATATGCAAATGGGCACACAGCTTTTACTTTATGAGTCATTATTTCCACTGGGGTAAAGGGAAGGAGGACACTTCAGCAGGACACAGATGATGCCATGCACTGCAATCCCACATCACCATAGGGTACTGCTGGTCTGTGGGATCACTCCTGTGGTACATGGTGGGTTAGGCAAAACAGCGCAGCCAGAAGTCACTGATTTCCATTTTGATGCTCACTCTATTAAACCCTTATGATTCACCTTTTGGGAGTAGCTGGTACCATTTTTTGAGTTCCGTAGCAAATCACTGTGAACAAAGCAGTTCTCCCTGAGGTAGCTGGACCGGTCATGGGGCATATGTGGCAACCAGGGCGAGTCCATTCGGTACAACAGGGCCAGATAGCTGCGGGGGTTTGAGCCAGGCACAGCTCTCCCACACTATTTTGACTGCCAGCTTTCTGGTTTCCTCTTTCTCGCCTGCCACAGTGCCAAAAGGAGGATGCAAATGAGGAACAGAGGAGCTCAATATGGCTGGGCAAGGTGCTCTCCTGGAGAAATTGTCCAAGCATCTCTTCCCTTTGTCCACGTGCTTTCCATGGGAGCTGCTTGCAGGTGAGATGGGCACCTTTCCACATGTGGTTCACCTGAGAGCCAGCACATCAGCCCACCCATGTGAGATGATCTGCTCCAGACAGTTATCATCATCCAGAGCAGATTGTGAAAGTCTCCAGGTCTCAGGGTATTGTCAGTGCCATGCATGAGGTTCTCTAGTTTCATTGGCTTCACTGGCAACACAACCCTCTCGTTATTATCCCTGAACCAAAGCTTGGGGTTGCTAAATACAAAAAGGTACCTACACTTGGAGGCAAGTCGAGCCTAGGTGGCGCAGACTGCACAAGTGTGGGGTCAATCCTGCTCACCTGGGCCAGTCCCATCTCCAACCACACCACTGGTGGCACCTCAAGCCCCACAGCTTCCCAATAAAACTTCATCTAGGAGTTGTCTGCTCTATTTCATGGCTTGTCAGAGCTCTCGGTCTTTACATTCTATACAATTCCTCAGATTGTTGCCTGCCTTTACCACTGAATAAAAGGCAGACTGCCATCACACTGCCATTAGCAGTGCTGGGGTTTCTCCTTTTGTTTCTCCTGTCCACAGGACCCTTAGCAGCCTCCCTTACAGCCCACATCGCAAATCCATCAGTGGCAGTCTCCAGGGCATGCGTCAGACAGCCCTCCTACACCTGGGCTGAGAGCAGCACCCCACACAGGCCTGAAACAATGCCTGGGATATGTGTCATGATTTGTGACACACAGCTTCGCCAATGCAGTGGCGTGACCTGCTGAGCTGTGTGGGACATTTGTTCCACGATGAGGTGTGAGTTCCCCATGCTCGGCAAGCCTTTATTAATTTTAAACAGAACGGTGGATGTCAATTAACTGCGGGAGATCTGTCAGCGTTTGTTAACGCTCTCTGTGTTCCTTTATTAATTTTTCATACCGTCATGGATGTGCGTCTGCTCAGGGAAAACATCAACAGCAGGATGGCACGTTTCCCCACAGGGCCCCATGTTGGGAGGCAGGGGTGGAGGAGAGGGGGAGGTTTTCAGAGTGCCTGAGCACACTCATGAATGTATAAAATCGTGGGACTTTAAATATTTGACAAAAATTGTTTCCTGGGAAGCACAGTGCTTTAATGCTGTGCAAACAGACTAAAGGCAAAGGGGTTAAGTTAAAGCAGCTGGCAGCTCCCAGCACCTCGTGGAGAGTCTCCCAGCATGCGTGACCAGCTGTCCCTTTCTAGGAATTTGGGAAACTGGTGTAGTACGGCTCTATAATCTGGTGACAACACCAAAGATGGCTCCATATCCAACAACCATTTTTACACCAGTTCTTTGATCAGGAAGGGTCATCTTTCATTCCTTGCACTCTGCTCCTCCCAGAGGATCATGTTCCATTCCTTCACATTTATGTGTTTCTCAGAACTCAGATGATGTCACCAAACATTTCCTTCTTCAGTTTTCCCTTTTTCAATCTCCAGTCCTCCCAGTAAGCCTCAGGCACAGACCTGGTAAAACTGGAGAAGGCACAGACAGATGGGCAGATGTGATTCTTTCTCCATGGCAGTGGAGTTAAGATGGGGATCCACTTGCCCATGTGGAGGTGCCACCCTCGGTGCCTCCCGCCAGTCTTGGGACACTCAGGAGTTTGGGGATCTGAGATTCATGTTACTGTTAGGTGATGGTGAGGACTTGGCTGATGCTTTCTTGGAGAGAAGGAGATAGCCATGGATTTGGGATCCTGGGGAAGGCAGCCCAGAATTCCACACTTTGGGCACCTTAATTGTCACTCCTTGGAACCCTGCTCTGAGTCCACAGGGCCTTTAGTGCTGCTTTGCAATGAGTTTTAAGACATGGGGAACCAAACAGACCAAAGCCTTACTATTAGCACTCTGCAATGTACATCCTACTCAGACTTCATATGCTTATTCTGATAGAGAAATGCCATTTTAAGATATTTATGGTCTGGAAATACTCATCTGAGCTTTATAGTGTTAGAGAAGCCAGTTTGGATTATGTATCAATGCAAGTCAGTTCCTCCTCCACTCATCCAAAATTCAGAAGTGGCTTTTCCGCTGCCTTACTGGCTCTGCACGTAGCTGAGCAGGGAGCTGTGGTGCCCACAGCCCTACACTGTGCTGTAACAACCTCTGCCATGTCTTGCATGGCAAGGAGACAAGGAAGGTGGATACAGCCCCACGTTACTTCAAACTGAGGTCCAGCGGAACTGTGTCCCAGCTTGGAAGGCTCCTTGTAAGACATCTGGCTCCTGGGCGACTTCTCCCTTCCCTGTCCTGTCCTGTTCAATGTGCAGTGTGGCTGTGGAAGAGGTGCTCTGTTCTCAAATGTCACAGGAATGTTAATAAATGAAATGGCGAGGGGCTGGGCCATAAGGTGCTTAAATGCTCTTCATCAGTCCTGCCTCCAGAGGAATGATCCCTGTATTGTTTGTATCCCTCAGAATCAGCTAAACTGTAGTCTGGGCCAAAATCATGCCAGGAAGCTTCAAGTATTTGTGCCGTTCAAAGAGACCAAAGAGATACAACACAGTCTGCTCCAGAAGGTCTTTGGGGTAAGGTCTCCAAATGTGCTGGCCGCTCTGTACCAATATTTAAAGCTCAGTTGTTCTCTGAAAAGTGACATTGCCAGGCATTGTGGAAATCTGTCTTTCTAATCAACTCACTGATTCACCCAGCTGATAAAGCAAAATGTTTACTTCCAGATTTGCCAGGTCAGGGTAAGCTCAGCGGTGGGAGCCGGAGAGGCTTCTCCTGGGTCTTCTACCCACATCACTGGGGGCTGCAGAGGTGAGTCTCACAGGTTGCAATGAACATGGAGCTGGAGTACAAATGTGCTATCATAGGTGAGGAAGTTCAGTAGTGCTAGCGGACAGAAAACATAGCAAAAAATTGTTTTGGTGAGTGAATTCCCCAGAGGTGCCCGAGAAAACATCGATCAGCTACAAAAGATCCATTTACTCACAAACACTGTTTAGAGTAGAACTCTGCTTTGAAGTTTTGAAGGCACTTTCGCAACAGAGGGGTTTGCCCTGGTGTCCTTGGCCAAAAATAGTCACTTCTTTTATTTTGGTCCTGCTAATGTACGCCAGCTGGCTGCCACCCTCCATTCCAGACACGGCTGCATTTCACTTCTGCTGTTTATGTAAAGTTTGTGCAGTGTGATTTAGGGTCCTTTGGGATGAAATGTACCATGTAAACATAAACTTTTGTTTCCAAAGCCTTTCTGTAGCCATTAAAGGCCCGATTCATCCTGCCAAGCAGGGGTTCATACCCAGCATGGGACAGACAGACACAGCGCCCAGCATCATCTGGCACTCAGCAGGTTCACCTCTGGAACTTCCTCAAGCTCCTCCTGGAAGTAACACAGTGGTGCTCAGTGCCCCAGCACTCAGGTTCCGTTTGGACAAGGATTTTGGATGTCCACATGGAAGAGTTGTTTGAACACAGGGGTTTAGTTTGGTGTTTTACTAAATAAACTTTGCATTTACAAACAGATCTGAGTCTTAGTTTGGAGTTTTGCAGGTTCCTTCATGCTGGACTGTAGTATAGTCTGGATCCAGCTGGTTAACTTACAAATAAAGCCAAGCAGGTGATGAAGAGAAGGGCGGGCTACAGCCACCTAAGTGCCTCTCTTCCGATCTCTTTATAAATAGTGAGTTTGAATTTTAGCTGTCTTTCTGACAACTTCCTCTTTTCTGGTGGTAGGTCCAATATCCCTGTATTTGAGAGTAATATATACATTTACTGCTTTCACAAACAAATCCAGCCCTACTGAGGAACTGTGACTGTTAATGTGAGAAGTAAATCTGATCCAGTGTGATTACATCTCTCTGCCTAGGACAAGCAAGGGCCTATCCTAGACTGTGCAACACATATCTACAACACTCACTGCACAATGCAAACTGCAACATTTGCAACATAGCAAAGCAAATTATCTATAAGATATAGTTGCCTATTTAAATAAGTTCAAGTGCTCCTGAATATCTTCCCATAGGAATTCCCATGTCCTTCCAGCTGCAGAGGGAGTGGAAAACCGTGGTCTTTCTAATACAGCTGGACAGATTGAAAAAAGCTGTTCACTTTGCAAATACAGGCTGGTTAAATCAAGGGTATAGGGTAACACGTGCCAAATGAAGGGTAGTCAGCCTCCATTGACTGCAGCAGGCATGACACTGAACAGCAGATTTCCCTTAGTGTTTAGAAGCTGCAAAATGTAAAGCAGAGCTCGTGTGCTTTAGCAGCGGCTGAAGGTGAAGTTCCACCTGTGCCCAGCCAGCACCAGCTGCTGCCAGACCAAGCAAGAAAGCCCAAGCCAATGCCTGGGAGGTGGTAAGCTGGGAAATCTGAAGTCTTCCAGCTTTGCCTCTGGATCAACTCAGATGAACGCCTCTGCCTCCAAGAGCAAAAGTTGAAGTAGATACCTTGTCTTCATGAGTCGCAGAGCTTTGCAAGGAACACAGTTCCCAAATGGACAACAGCAGCAGCACAACCTTGCTCACAATTTTGTGCGTGCTTTGTATCAGCACAGCAGCAGCCGGAGCAGCAGGAAGGGGGGGGGAGTTGCCTCAAAGGAATGCTGAGGAGCATTGCCTTGTCAAAACTCAACCATGGGTGGAGAATAGGCAAGTTAAGTGAAGACTAGAAGGAACACACTGAGACCAACACCATGCCTCGTGTCAAATGCCAGGGACTGTGAGCTAGAGGAGGAAGGTCTTCTCTGGCAGCCCTTCTTCCTTCTGAACACCACACTCATTAGTAAAGATCCTCACAGACACTGAATTAACATTTTGGAGATGGTAACAGATACCTGGGGACCCACAAGGATCATTGAGTCCAGCTCCTGGCTCGACACAGCACAACCCAATGCTCAAATTCTGTGTCTGAGAGCACTGCCCAAACACTTCTGGAATTTCAGCAGCTCGCAGCCGTGCCCAGTGCCCTGGGCAGCCTGTTCCATGCCCACTGCCCTCTGGTGCAGACCCTTTCCCTAACCCCCACCCGCCCCTCCCCTGACACAGCTCCATGCCGTTCCCTCGGGCCCTGTCGCTGTCACAGAGAGCAGAGCTCAGCACTGCCCCTCCTCTCCCTGTGAGGAGCTGCAGCCGCCATCAGGCCTCCCGTCAGCTCCTCTGCTCTGGGCTGCACAAACACAGGGCCCTCATGGTGGGACAACCTCTCCCCTCACCTGCTGGCAGTGCTGGGCCTGGTGCACCCCAGGGTACAGTTGTCCTTGTGGCTGCCAGGGCACACTGCTGACTTGAGTTCAACTTGCCGTCAGCCAGAACCCCCAGATCCCTTTCTGTGGGGCTGTTATCCAGCCTCTCATCCCCCAGTGTGTACACATATCCAGGGTTGACCAGTTCCATGTTCAGTATCTGGTATTTGCTCTTGTTGAAGTTTGTGCAGATGGAAATTGCCAAGCTCTCTAATCTATCAAGATCTCTCTTGAGAGGCCTCTCCACCCTCTAGTCAGTCAACAGCTCCTCCTCATTTAGTATCATCTGCAAACTTTCTTAATGTGCATTTAAATCCTGCATCCTGATCATTTATAGAAGAGAACTGGCCCTAAAATTGAGCCCTGGAGCAGCTGAATTTACAAGCAATATTAACCTGGGCATTTAGCAGGTGAAGGAGACACTATCCACATCTCCCTTCATTTATAGGATGATGCACCTCCATCACCTGCTCCAGCAGAGCCTATCTCCTTCCTGGACTTCCTGGACTCATTCCTGGCACTTGTCTGAAGGAAGAGGTGACCACTGGAGAGAAGAAGCCTTGGTGGTTTTGCGTGATGCTACCTACCTGAGTGACTGGAGACAGCAGAAAACTGAGATGCTAGCTTTGACTTGGAAGGTAAACACTTCAAGGCATTATTTGAGATTAGGATTATCTAGGATTAGGTGTCATGAGCAGCAGGCATTTTGCTGAAGGTGTGCATATGACACCAGCAGGTCCTACCTGGCTGCAAAACCCTGCAGCCTGTGCATGGCCTGACTCTTCCCACCGAGACAACCTCCTGGAGCACAGCAGTCCTCTCCTGGTTTCATCACAGCTAGATTACCACACATGGACCTCCTTCCAAGAGAGCTCATGGGTACCTGAGAGCTGCCACTGCACTGGGGTCATCAGGCCAAGGTGGGCAAGAAAGCTCAGGGTCATCAGAGCAGAACCAGGAGTTCCCTGTGTTCCTTGGTGTCTCTTTGCCAGACAGTGTGTTCCCACAGGAGAAGGTACAGCCACAATGTCCACCTTGCCCTCCTTTGTTATGTCTTTGCCTTCCACTCTTTTGCTAATATATCAGTCTTCTGCCTCCATCTTCCTATGCACATTCCAATTCCCAACATAGGATCCCGCCTCCACCGCTCCTACTGTCCCACTGCTCACCTCTTCTGATTCCCAGTTCCCTCATCCCCATCAAAATTGGATCAACACCATCCTCACCTCCTTTTGCTGTCAAGTGCCAACCAAGCCCATGCTATCTCCTCTTACAGTCTTCCTGAGTCTGATCAGGTCCCCCCGGTCTCCTGTAGCTAACGTTGGGAAGTAAGATCTACTTCCTGTAAAAAAGCAAGTTACTCTTGTCCAGCAGCATATGGTGCCTCTCTTATTTTCCCATTGCAAATTCAAGAACAGAAGGAAGTTATTTAATTTTCCAATGTTGCCCACTGTTTGAGGCTATGCAGTTCCAGGAAAGAAGAAGGAAGTCTTCTGCACCTTTCCCCAGGTCCCTTTAAATCTCCATGCCCACTCCATCTGCACCACCCTCACATTATGTTGATTAAAAAGTAATTGTAGCAGAGGATCTTAAGATACTTTAGGTCCTAATGGCTGATCTGTGAATCAGTGAAGAGCAGAAACTGACTGAAACAGTGATGCTTACAGATCTCCAGAGCTGGCGTGGCCAGGGACACCATGCTGGTCCTTTTGCAGTCATCACATGCTGTGAAATGCCAGCATTCCTGGCATTGAAACAAAACAAAATAAAAAACAAAGCAGTGATGGACTCCTGCCATATGCAAAGGGAAAGATGAATGACTGTACAGCATATTGTGCCCTTACTGCTTCAAAGGTTGCTATTTCATTCATGACAAGCACATCACCGTAACTGAAATATGGGACCAGTGCCAATGTGACATAATTTTAGCAGAAGTGCAAGAAAGGGAAACAATTTAATGAAAAAAATAACAACCTCTTTTTCTCCCAGGAGCTCTCATAATTCACTGTTCCTCTCCAGGGTTCCCTTTTCTCAGTGTACTCCCCGTATATTACTTCCATTTTGACAAAGAAAAGTTAATTGCTGTGTTGTTATTCCTGAGAGGAATGGCAGCAGAAGGTGCGCCACAGGCTGACAAAGGTGCCACCATGTGTAGTCTGCTATCTTCAGTATCGGCTGGGCTTGGGATGAGTCAAGCAGATAAGTTAGGGAACAAACAAGTGGGAGAGGGAATGGGCCAGTAAGTGGTGTGGCAAGGGTGCGCCTGTGGCTGACTCAGAGACCTAATCGATGCATTATCATTTCTCACACATTCCAGCACAAAACCTCCAGGAGTTCTCATTGGGCTGATCAATTCCTCCTCCTCAGGAACAGGCAGCTAAGCCCTCTGTGTGGGAAACTCCCACATCCTGTCCGTGTGGCAGGAATATCCAGCCAGTGATTGTATGCTCAGGCTAATGGATGGACACATGTACCCCAGCTGGTTGGATCTAGCTACATTATCCCTAGAGCCAAGCGGTATCAGAAGCCTGAGGAATGATTAGATATATTTTCTAATGCAATTAGGTAATTGTAAGGGAAGTGGAGCCTTAAAGGAAGAAGTTCAGACATCCTAAAGAAAATAAGCGTATTACGCATATTATGCTAAAACCTGAGTCTGACAAAGGCAGTGAAGTTCTGTTTTACAAAATTTGGCAAATGCCAACAAAATCCCATAAGACCTTCTTTCAGAAGATCTCAGCATTATAGGATTGTAATATGACTTCTCCCAACTGCATCTCATTGCATAAGGGGCTAAGGGAGCTGCAACGCAAGACTCTACAGCACCATTTCATTTCTTGAATGAAACCCTCTTTGGCTCCTTGGTGGAGTATATGGACATCTCCCAAGGCTCTTTGCCTTGTACTACTCTTTTCTTCACCTGTTCTCTATGGCCCTTCTGTCTGGACATAGTAACAGTGAATGTTAGGGATTGCCAATCATTTCAGACAGCTTTTTCCCTCCTTCAGGGCTCATAACCTCTCCTTGTCTTGGGCCTGGCTGTAGATGACAGTCTTTCTTCCTTCCTTACCTCAACTGTTCTCGCTGTTCTTCTCTGTCCCTCTCCCACATTCTCCTGAGTGCTTCATGTACATCTTTCATCTGCCTAGGGTGGGCTTCGTGGGTATGCAATGAGCACAGAAGCTAATTAGTGACTGATGCCTCAGGGTTTTAATTTGAACCTTGTGGTTCTGCCATGCCTGGAATGTAGATAAGGCACATGTTTTTGGGTGAGCATATGTGGTGTCCTTAGAGAGCTCATCAGTGGAGACCAACCTGCTGCTGAGGCCCAGGTGCAGCCTCTGCAAACGTCTTCTAAAATACACAGTACACTAAACCGCTACTCGCAAATTGTTTTGAAAAACCCATCAGTGCTAAAACTTGCAACAAATTCCATTGGGAACATCACCAAGTGACTTGCAACTGCACACGTGTGTGAAAATTGTGGAATTTGCTATGAATCTTTACAGAGGTAACAGTGAGCAAATTTGGAGGAGGAGGTCAAGCCTAGAGATGGCCAGCTGGCCTCCACTTCTGACCCTCCTCTGGTCCCCCATTCACTAAAAGAAACTCAGATTAAACAAGGGGAGTACAGTCAAGGCAAAGCTACTCTTAAGGCTGTTATTAGCATTACAAAGAACAAAGCATTACAAGACAATGAATAAAAATCAAATAAATGCCTGAAGATGATCTCAATAATCTGAACAGAAAAATAGCTAATCTTTATAAATGTTAAGGAAAGACCTTTAGGAAGTAGCTGTCCCTTTGGTTACAAACATGCTAAAGTCAATTTAACATAGAAACTGGAGCTGCATAAATAGTTTAGTTTTGAGACATTACTATCTAATGTTCACATCAGAGAGCTAGTTATACAGCTGCCTTCTTAGATTTCCGTTCTCGCAGAGTGGGTAACCCTTTCCTCTCCTCTGCAGGCATACTATATTAGAGATTTCAACAGAACAAATCAAATAAACAGTATTTTGATGTCTCTTATTAACACCCCTTAAGCTATGTGGGACAAATTCAAGGGTTCTAGTTTTTTGTGTGGTTTTTTTCTTCTTAAAATATTTTTTCTCTATGAACCAGCATTTAAACCTAAAATATTTTCTTAATTGTGCAGATTTTAGGAATGGACACTTAGAAGCACACACACACAACACTTCAGTGACTTAGTGTAAAGTCTAAGGAAGCCCAGATATTTCCCACAGGACTGGATCTGGAGCTACAGACATCTCCTTGGCACAGCAGTCCTCTTGAGGAGACCTTGCCTGGGGGCTGGCAGAGAGGCAGGGGGCAGGAGCAACATAACTGGGAGAATTTTGTCTTCTCTTTCAAGTGACTGTGCTTGGAGAGACTGTAGAGTCAGTCTTCTCTCAACAGCCTTGTTGACCTTAAGGGTGAGATAGCACTGACTTGTCCTTCAGGTCCCCGAACTTTTCTTACTCTGCCTGGTGACA
Organism: Numida meleagris; assembly: GCF_002078875.1. Taxonomy (NCBI): domain Eukaryota; kingdom Metazoa; phylum Chordata; class Aves; order Galliformes; family Numididae; genus Numida; species Numida meleagris. The sequence continues at coordinate 124,859,555 of NC_034410.1, forward strand.
TCTCCCTCCCCAGGCAGCAAACAAACTCTGTGCAAGGGCAAACTTGGAGCCACCCCAGATTTGAACTTAGCAAGTGGCAGACTTGGAAAAAGTCCCATTTACATCTCCAGAATAAAAATTGTTTAGTGTCTTGCAGAGCAGACACTGTGTGTCTGCAAACATTCCCCAGAGCTTTCGTTCTCCCTCTCTCCCTCCATTTTTGTAAAGAAAAAATTAAGCAAGCAAGATGTTTTCTGAACATTTTGGCATGGCCTTATCTGGATAAAAGGTCTCATGACAGCTCTGTTGCCAACTTATAGAAATTTCAACAGAAATCTATCCTATAAAAATAGCTGCTTGCCAGGGTTTGTTTTGTTTTCTTCCCAGCCACCTCTCGGCATTCATCCATCTGCAAACTCAAAAATAAATGTGTACAATTTATTACTACTGTCATCATTCTTTTCCTAAAGAAAGCAACTTATAGTCATTGTTCTATTTTGGAAATAAGCTAGAAGTCAAGCAGTTTGTCTCTTGCCCTCGTTTAGAATAGAAAAACCTGCCCGTTATTTCTTTGCTGAATTGGAGCAGTGCTGGGCTATGATGCTCCCACAGCAGGTGATGCCTTCTTGGTCCTCTCTTCATAGCCTTCCTCCCTTCCCAGTTTTGGAGAGGTAGTGAAAATGATACTGCTGCTACGCTGCAGAGGGCAAGGGGAAGAGACCCAGCAGAGTTGGACTTGGCTATGTGGGGTGTGACAGGGATGGCACGTTTCCTGCAGCAGCCTCAATTTCCAGCAGACATAGTACCACTGAGCAGGATGTCTATTTACAAACACGAGCAGTAGGATGGATACTAAAAACATGAACCCTGAGGCTTGCTGCCAGAGAAAAATGGCAAATACCATTGTTAACTCTGCCCCAGCATCCTAAAAGAGTGTTATGAGGGACTGAGGCAGCACTGGTTTAGCTATTTCTGTTCATTAGTTTACAGTAAATAGTAACACCATCATGTATTTGTGTTCTGGGCTTGTGTGTCCTTGGTCCTGCACAGCTGCAAGAAAGCCTTGCCCCCAACACAAGAGTTTGAAACCCTAGGCAGAGCCACTGGTGGGACTTGGACAACCTCCTTGTCCCTTCTCCATCACAGATTTGCTCTGGCTTTCCAGAGCTAGAGAAACACTCAGTTGGCTTTTCATTTGAAAATCTATCCATAAACCTCCTGTGCCGAAGCTCTCAATCTCCAGTTGTGGTAGAATCCCTCTCCTGTAGCACAAGAGTTGTGTTAAAAACTACATTCCTATTTGAGAAGCATTTAGTGGTTGGGCAGCCAAGTCCCAAGCAGGACCACCACGCTGATGGAGACGGAGGTCCTGCTGCTGCATGGTGTGAGGACATCCCTCCACCTGGGGCTGTGGGGTGAGACCTGTGGCCAGGAGTGCCAGGTCAGAAGCTGAGCATCACCTGGTTCTCATGGCACTTGGAAAAGGAGCCATGCCTTTTGCCTCCAAAGAAGAGAAGATTTAAACCCACTTGCCTGGTATAAACATTAAAAGGATTTTGCATGCTTATACTTCTTTCCTCAGAGACAAATTATCCTGCTCTTGGTTGCCATGGTTTCTGGTTTCCCTGGCTACCCTGTGAGATGGGGTGGGGGACTCAGGAAGGTGAGGGTAGAGAAGGAGGAGTCCAAAAAGGATGAGAGCCAATTGCAAAGACCCTAAACAACACAGATGACGTTGGCAGAGTTTTTTTTCCCTGTGAAAAAGGACAAAAAGTCTGAATGGATGTCTCTTGGCAAAGACAGTGGCTATGTTTTGTGCTCTTTGATGTTTTGTAATTCAGCAGTGGAAACAGTGTGCAACAAAATTAATCATCAGCAAAAGTGTATAACCCAGCATCCTATATTTCCTTACAGTTAGTGACAAGAAAATGAGTTAGGAAAACAAGGATGGTACAGAACACGAGTGGTGGGAGAAGCTCAGGCCATGGATGAGATGGCATACAAGGCAAGTGAGATGTGCCACCTCCTGTGGCCAGCCAGGTGGTAACAGCATGAACCCAACAGAAAGGCTCTCCTCAGCCTCATCTTTTGCAGACCAATACAACAACATAGCAAAGGCTTTGTGACTGACCTCCGACCCCCAGCAAAAGCCTCTGCTATTTTCCAGCAAGTGGCCAAGCTTTGAGCAAGGACTAAGCCAAAGTGGCATGAGCCCCTTTATACAGCCACATGTTTTTGCTTGGGCAAGAAACCCAATCTGATCTCAGTGGCAGCACTCCAGGAATTCTCTCACCTTTCTCTTAATATCCTGTGACTCAGTGATAGATGTCAGGCCATTTAAGCCCAGGCAGTGGAGTTCAGGTTCTACACCAATTATATTGAGTAGATGGGGAGACATGCTAGTTGAACGGGAAATAGGTCAGAGGAATGATTTGACTAATAAATCATATTAATGAAAAGTTCTTTAGAGAGCTGTTGGCTTTATGGTTCTGCACTGAAATCAGCTTCACGTGGCACATGGAGTGATTCAGAGATATCTGAGCTCACTCGCATCAGTAGGAAAATCACTGCCTCAGCTGAGCTCTCTGCCCAGGTCACAACAGCCAGCGTTTCAGCAAGGCTCATTAGTCAGGATTACCAGCAGCAATTCCAACCTTCTGCCCTGCAGAAGCTCACCTACACCCATCCTGGGTGTCTTTACCTGGCTTTGTCTTTGCCATACAGAAATATCCACAGGCCTGTCCAAAATCCACTGACGTCAAGTCTTCCTAGTGCTGGGCTCTGAATCCAGCCCAAGTCTAGTGTCTAGAAATAGAGTTAGCAGAAAATGAAGCGGCTGCCAGGAACACATAGTATCCTTGTGCCGCCTTCATTAATGGTTCAGTTTGAAATGGTTCTTGAAGGCTAATTTGCTGTACTCTTATTTGGAAATAGAGGGGAGGATTTCAGCAGGTTGAGGGGAACAGAAATTCTCCTACTTCCTGCAGGCACTCATGGACGTATGTGTCTTGCCTGCAGACAAGCAAAGTCGAGGCAGGGTTTCGAGAGTACTAATGGCAATTCATTAAACATCCTACAAGGAGTGCAGTGCATTACTGCATGTTGAGTAAAATTGATATTGTTGAGTAAACAAGGTACTTTGGAGTCTGGCCATCACCTATGATAACAGAGATAACTTCAAAGTGACATTCTCGTCACAGCAAACTCAGGCCTAGAGACGTGTGACAGGCCTGGGCTAGGGTCAAATCTCTTCTGGCAGCACCTGTTTCCTTCCTCTGCTCAAACAGAAAGCCCAGACACGTAACACCAGGTGCCTGACTCCTGGCAGGTGGACAAACACCACCTGTACCACCCCAGGGCTGCTGTGGTGAAAGCCGCATTCCTGTCTGCCCAGAGCTCCTGCCACCCTGGGCAGCTTTCACCTCAACAGGAAAGCAGCCCTTCTTCCTGGTCAAAATTCCTCAGAATATTATTTTTCAAAGCCTGCCAGTGCCTGCTGGCCAGGAAACAATGCTTCTTTTTCACTTGTCTGTCTGTGACATACTTTGTGATCGCATGCAGCCCTGAATCACATTGCGTGCACCTGAACTAGGCCCTGCAGGCCTTGGGGTGCCACTGGACCATCTGCCTGGGCCAGCGGTGCTCTGCACACTGCAGGATGCCTCTAGCCAGCAGGCACAGGGCTGAGCAAACCCTGACATCCACAGGGTGATGCTGAGCTGCCAGGGTGGTGGCCATGGCTGTGAGCTTTGCAGATCAGTATCACACTACCATTTGACCCTTCAGCTCCTTCTCTGCCTTCCAAGGAGCAGTTAGAGGAGGCTGAAGGCTCAGCATGCAGCAAAGCTTGGGTGGCAGCAGCAGCCCAGCCTGCACACAAAAGGAGCCGAAACAGGGAGAACTGGTGAAATATTGTGATAAAAGTCAACTACTATAGACAGAGGCTTAGATACAGGCATCAACATGCTTTACTCACCCTGTGAAAACACTCCTTGGGCCCCACCAGTTTGTCCTTCTGGTTTCTCCATGTAAGATCCAGTACACAGAGTTGTTTATTGCAGGTTGGTGCTGAATTTCATACAGGGTTGATGCTGAGCAAACAGCAGAAACAAGGGCCTTTATCAGAGCTTGCTGTTATTTTTGTAGTGAGGTTTGAAGAAGTTCTACAGCACTAACAGTTTAAAAATAATCTTCAGCATCCATGAGATGTTATAAATTGGGGCTTTTATGTATTAGAGATGGGGCAATAAATGCCAAAGTGGATTTATTGGTTATTGCTGCTCTGATAAAAGGGTCATTAAGAGTTGTAAAAGTCTAAACGATAATGGGGGGATGCTATAAATGCTGTAAGTGAATAGAATGAAAGAACATGATATATTTGTCAGCTGAGGTCACTTCCTAATAGTTTATAAGCCTCTGCTAACCACTGAAGAGAAGCCTGGCTTTGCCTGGCCAGGAAACTGAAAATGCAAATCAGTTTCTCCTCTGGGATCCCAGGGTTCCCAACCAGCCCCTTGCTGACCAGCGCCCATGGATTGAGCCTACTCCGTGTGGGGACTGCATCACGAGGCACGTTGTGCATCCTACACAGGGCATTGCCAAGGACCTTCCATCCTCCTGAAAGCACAGGGAGTTCAGCTGGCACACTCTCGCCGGACTGATGATGACTTCACAAGTCTATTTGCTCGATCGGCCCTGCATGCAGCACCTGATCAATGAGCCCCATCAACATTTAAACGTGGAAATGATTTTACAATGAACACCATCAATTCCCACTGCTTATTACAAGCAGAGCTGTGGACAGCATCTGTTACTGAGGCCTCCAGCATGCCCCGTTAGAAGCCTTGTTTTCTGTTACTTATGGTTTTCTCAAACCTTAGGTAGTATTTTCATTCCAAATCTCTGCCTTCTGTTGAATTACTGTAGAAAATTTCAGCCAGATCACCTCGTTGTCCAGATGTGAGGGAAAAAGGAAAATCATCATTTTGCCTTCATTAAAACAACCAGCAGTGACTTCTTTGAGGAACCCTCATTCCTTTACTGTTAGAAGATGGTTGAGGAGGCAGTCTTTTTTTAGTGATCTGCTTTTTGTTATTCCACGGGAAAATCAGAGAAATCTGGTGAATTATGTTCTCTGGGAGCAAAATGAAGCAGTTGGCACTGACCTGGCAGAGACGCGTTGCCCCTCTCTGACCAGGGTGCGCTCCCCAGGGCTACACTTTGCCTATGCTTGTTGGAGGACAGTTGGGAAGTGCTGTCAGTCCAGATGCCAGAAGCAAAGGGAAATGGTGATTTTTCGTTCTTAACACAACCCAGTGCTGCAGCCAGGTGGAAGGGTAGCCTGATTTGAATGTGGAGAGTTTAAGGCCTGATTTATAGGATACAGAGAGAATAAACTGGGGGAAGGAGGCAGGGGACAGGTGAACATCGGTCCCATATCAGTTTGGTTTCCCCATCCCTCACCACTCTGTAGCAAAGGAACATTATTGCAGTTGCCAAGCAAAGCACCCAAAGGTGGGAAATGCGTGAGCCAAGTGAGCTACTCCAGAGATCTGATCCCACGAAAACCTGAGCAGAAATAAATAGCTCTGTTTTCAAAGCAGGCTGAGGAGTGTACAGTAAATATGGGCTGGGCACGCAGCGCAGTGTAAACAAACAGCTCATCCTCTGCACAGCAGAGGGGGAAAACTGTGGGCAATCCTGTGGCTGGAGATGGTATCAGAGTAATTTGGCGCTGGGAGACAAATTACAGTTGAGTAAGTGTCCTTAATTCTGGCATTTCTTAACTTTCGAGTGTTTCCCTTCGCAGCCTAACCACATTTTAAAATCCTGTGATACACACGATAGCACGGCACTGCGTATTGCCCAGACATTGCAGCTCCCTCTGACCTAGAAGGAGAGGCATGTCAGATTAATTCATGCAACAAGACCTGACCAGGCACATTTCCGCAATGTTCTCTGCAGCAGATGATCTCAGGAGCCTGGCATTTTACCTGTCCTCAACTCCCTCCTTTGGTGCAGATCACTGGAACACAGAAGCTTCACTGATTGCATCTTGGTCAGCAACTGATTTGCTCTGATAGGTACCAGAGCACCTTGGAATATCAATTTCACATGAGTAAACTGATCTGAAGACTATTAAAAGATTGGCTGGCATTTGGGCAAACAAGACAGATATTTTTTCCTAGTGTGAGTCATCTTTTTATTTGACAACTCAGACAACTTTTGGATAGTAGGGAAAATATTTCTGAAGACTTTACTTGTTTTAATCAAAAGAGCATTGCTGTTGATTGCACCTGTTTTCAAAATGTTGCATTTTCCATTTAGAAGCAAGCACAATGATGTCATTACTTACAGCTTAACTATAAATTGCAAGTGACAAGAAGCAAGGAATTTCTAAACATCAGATGAAACAAGAAGTTAGTCTCTGAATAATCTGTAGAACACTTGCAAATAATGAATCAATGGAAGGAAGACGGGGGCCATGGTGTATACTCGAAGGGGAAGAAATTCATCAATAAAATAGTATGAGCAACTGTTACTGTAAACGTTTTAAAAAAGAGTAAAAGTGAGCTCTGTCAGAGGAGGCTTCTCAGATAAATATTTTAAAGCAATCAGTGATGTTACTCAGAGAAAAGCAGTCTGGTCCCAGTCCTACAAAGCCCTGAGCAATTATCAGCATTTTTGGAGAGGATAACCTTATTTCCAGGGCATGGTTGACAACAAACAGGCAAGTTTGTTTTGTTTTCCATTTAGTTTTCATCTTCTTGTTGTTGTAAATGGCATGCTGTTGTTTCAGCTTCCAGCATTGTGGTTAAGCTGCTTATACATACAGCATGACTGCAACGTCACTCATGGAAGTCATAGTGAGTTTATTTACAAGATTCCACTTGTGGAACTGAGTGGTGAATTCTCCTTCAAACTGAGTGTTCTTGCATTCTTCCTGTTTGCTTGTTTTTAATTACTTATAATATGCATGCTAATACTTTCAAAAGCTTTGCTCATGAAATCTATATTTGCAGTGGGCTTTTAATTTATGGCTTGAATGCTATTTTTCGCTTGCTTCTTTCCAATAACAAAGCACTACTGCTGTTCCTGATGTTGTCAGAGGATCTGAACGTTCCCTGGGTGTGCAATGCGAAGCTCACACGGTGCCAGCACCTTTCTTGAGGCGGGAGTGGGACAGCCCTGCCCTGTCCCGCTCAGTGCATCCCTGCTGCTGGGCGCTGAGAATCCTCTGCACAAAGCCTGAGGGGCCCTGAGGTTGGGTCCTTGTCTGAAGCAAAACGAAAAGAGGTTGGTTCCAAACCACACTCTCTCCAGCATTTCCTTTTAACTTTTGCCTCCTCCTTTCCCTTTCCCGCAGTTAAAACAACCTCACAGCCTTCGTGGAAAGCAATCCACCACTTACTTCCCCCTGGATCCTAGCTGTGATGCTTGTTTCTTTGATTGCTCATTCAGCAGCATGGCTGTCATAAGGCACAGCACAGCATGTGCCTAGCATGCACTAGTAAATCGCAAATCAAGAGATTAACTCAGAAGTCATTTGACTCCTTTTTAAAAAAGCAATGTATTGGGTACAGATTTGCCTTAAGGTTTTGTGTCTTTATGTTTCCAAGTTTCTATTTAATGGTGAAGGTTGGGGATTAGCTTTAAAAACAAAACAAAACAAAACACAAAACAGAAACAAAACCTAAAGAAAACAGATTCTTCCTCAGACGCCTGATTCTGGGAATGTGAGTTAAAATCAAAACATAAAACAAACATAAAGCTTTAGAAGCCACGAGAAGCGGAACCACCGAGAAGATAGATCTGTGCATGGCTTTTATTGTGCTACATGAGTAAATAAACAATGAGGTCAAACAGCAAATAATGACTGTGATATATGATCTACACTGTAAAAAGCTCTATGTTTGGTCTGGATTTATAAACAAACTAAACAGTTCTCTGAAAAAACGTATTTCATATACTTGTACTTTAAAAGCTCTTTCACTCTGTGGTGCTATGTGAAATAAATAAGAATCAAACTCTGCATTTACATGAAGTAAATGGGCACAGTGATATTTTGAAAAGGATGAGAGTTCATAATGCGTGAAGGGTGCTACAGAGGGAGATGAGGCATTGGACTGGCTGCTGAAAACTTCTGAGGTGCAGAGAGACACATGGGCCCAACTGTGGGTTTTCTTGGGAGCTTTTCTGGGTGACGTTGGTAAAAGTGTGACTCACCTTAATTTATTCTTAGTCGAAAATACAAAAGATGAGAGGCTTTCTGGAAGAAATGAAAGAATGGTTTCAAATGAAACATTTGCTGAAAGGAGAGAAAAAATATACTAAAAGGTATTTTGTATTAAAATATATTGTAATAAAATAGTTTAAAAAAATAAACTACTGCGAAGATGTTAAGAGAAGTTTTGTGACACTCTCTGTGAACACCATGCTAGACAACCCACACCCCAGCATCTCCCTTTTCCCACTTATCCCATGTGGCTGTTACCTTCAGTCGCACTGCTCAGGCAGGGCTCACCCTGTGCCCCTGCAGCTCCCAGTCCCACTGCTCTGCCAGCTCCCCGGCCAGGGCTTCCAGCCCAGGACTCATCTCCTTCAGCTCAGTCAGCTCCTAGGAGAAGATGAACACCCCCACGAGATGCCCCTCTCTCCCTATAGCAAGCGATGGAGATGGAACAATGCACTCAAGCTGTGTGCTTGCATCCTGATGGCAAGAGGGGTGAAGGAATCCCAGCCCTTTTCCTAGGATCCCTCATCACCCGGTTTTGCTGGGATTACACAGTGCTGGACCATTCGGCCCTAGAGGAAAACAAGGAACCAGAACAACCATGGAAAAAAAACGATCCCACTGGGAGCTCCTAATGAAAATGTTTGAACCGAGCTATGAAAATGGGGTGGAAACATTCTTTTGAGTCTGGTGTTACCTAACCCACATTTATAAAGCAGTGTGAAGGTGAAGGGGTCTGTGTCCTTCAGAGAGGAGAGCTTCTATGGAAAACGTTCATTACCCACTGCCACTTGACATCAGATCAAATCTGACATGAACCACTGCATCAATAAATTGCTCCAAAACCAAAGGGGGGTGCCATTGGCAGTAAGAAAAAAGAGCAGGAAACTGCCCAAATTCTGCTCTGGTACATCTAACAGAAAGGAAGGGAGCAGCAATCCAACACTAACAAAGATGCAATGAACATCTGAGTTCTCCCACAGAGGCTGGCACCAGCACAGGAGCCCAGTTGCTGGGTCAGGCATGCTGGCTGCCCTTCTCCACCCCTAACCTGTCTGTGGACAAATCGTTAAACTCCATGTCCCAGCTGACTTCAGTATTTCAACCTGACCCTCAACTCCCTCTTTGCTGAAGCACTGTTTATCGGTACGAATGATAAACAATATTGTGGAGTGAGTCTTTATCTTAGCTGATATACTGTGTTCATAAAGGCTGATGTAACAACGGTCGAAAATGTCTTGTGATAAATCTCTTCCACCCTCTCTAACTCCCACGTGAAATCAACCTTCGTGTATCCTAGCTTTCATACTGCTGGGCAAGGAGACAGCGGCTTGGCATGAGCGTGTGCAAATCCCTCAGGTGCTGGGAATGAGAAGCAAAGATTCATTACAGTAATAAAGTTTCAGCCTTCTAGGGATGAGGTCAAACAAGAGCAGCAGAGGGCTGGCAAATGGGGGCAGAATCTTCTGTACACGTGAGTGATAAATCAGCCTTCTGACATGGGTTTGTTTCACTCTGCTGAGTAAAAATATCCTCACCACAAAGCAAGAAATGTCCATTGCTCAGTGCTGTACAATGGTTTTCTACCCGAATTTGCGTTTTTTGCTTGTTTAACGTTGAGCCTGACTGGCAAGTGACGAGTCACGACCATTTCTGTGTGTCTCCCATCAATGGGAAAGCAGTACTTAGCAGCGGTGCATTGAATAGTTTGGTACTTACTGAGAGATGTTAATTGTAACAGAAGAAATCCAGCATTTAGTGCAAGAACTGCTTGCTCACTGTTGGAAGCAGGAAGGGTGCACTCCAGCATGCTACCCTCTTTTTTGAAGTCACTGAAAACACATGTTCGTATTAATATGATTATATTACCACATATTTGTGTTTTGTTACAGAGTAGAAACAATCGATCAAAATGACAATGCAAACTGAAAAGCCCGAGGCCTACAGACGTTACGACATGTTGCCATAACATTTCCAAGAAGCAGGAACCTCCTGGGTGTGCCGTGGGTGGCACCGCACACCTCTGAGACACACTTGGGCACGACTGCACTTCTCTGCAGCTGTGGGGGCCTTCAGCTCGGCTCTGTTCTCATAAGATCCTGAACTTCCTTCACAGATCCCTGTCAAGGGCAAAAGCAGTGGCCAAATTTTCCCAGTGCTGCTTTCAGAAATGTCCTGCCCCTCCGTGCAGCTCAAGGTTGTTACATGGAGGCATGCCGGCTTGCATTTAGCTCCAGATTTCTGCAAGTGCCAACAGCAAAGCCACGGTGGGGAGGAGGAGGGAAGAAAACCCTGCAAGCAGATGTAATACATGCCAGCTGATACATACATTATCTTTTCTAGGGAAAGGCAGGAACACTGGTTCTCTAGCAGTCTATCAGTTTGCTCTCCTCTTATTTATGTACCCTTTAGCCTGGCTATAAAGTGTTTAACGCAAGAATTTATTGCAGGGGACTGGTTATTGATTTGCAACCACGCACATCTGGAAAACATGAACCAAATAAATGGTCATTCTTTGAAGTAATGAAAATTTAAACTCAATGCTAAAACATCGTTTTGGTGTAGAATTAACTAATGTTTTGATTGCTCATTGTATAGGCTTGGTTTTCTTTTATCATCAAAACCTCTTAGAGAAGCTTCAGTGAAGCTTGTGGGACAGTTTGAATGCAGTTAAGCCACATGAGGGCCTTACAGAGATGAACTACACCCTCCTGAAGTATTCTAGGGAAGGATTACGTGATGGCTGTTCCCAGGGTCAGTGGGATTCACGCTGTGGTCTCCCACGAGACCGCCCCGATGCTTTCTGTGAATGAAGCAAGCTAGCCCGTGACCAAGCAATTCAGCAAACTTTCTCTCTGGGAGGGAATCCAGGTTCCCTCTGTGTCTCTTTTTGTTTCATTCTTTCCCATCTCTGCCAAAAATGATGAGTTCAAGGACTAAGCCTGAATTTCCTGCCAATTCCTGTCCAACCGTTGCCGTTGACGTGCCGACTCACTGAATGGGGAGGTGTTATCTGCCTCTGTCAACAAATACCATTCTCTTTGCAATTCCCGGGGCAGGACCAAACTCTTCACCTGTAAGGTCAAAGTTACGTAAGCCTGGGAAAGCTATTTAGCAAATGAGTCCAACTCTGATGCATGCAGGAAGAAGCAGTGCAGCCAGCTGAGCTCAAACACAGTGCCTCCTTTCCCATCACAGGAGCCATATGAATGCTTGGCACTTTCGCTGGGAATATGAACCAACACGAAAAATGTTTGCTCATCTGAACTCCTCGTAAATGAATCTCTTCATAAATTACTCATTAATGACAGATCTCAGCCCAGATATCTGTTTTACCTGTGCAGAAAGCACTTGCATAATCCACCCCCCCAAAAAAAAACAACCCAGAAAAGACTTAGAAGCAAAGAACGTACTTTTTGTTTTGAGAGCACTGTATTCAGACCAGATGTCCAGTTTTGATACTTTCTGCTTGAAGCAAAACCATAGCTTTCATTCCCTCCCTTTGCCTATATTTGCTTCCTCCGTGAGCACTGCAATAAGATATTACAGTAACAGCCATTATAACACCACTAATAATAACACCGATAATAAATATCTTGCATTGATACAGTGCCTTTCCTCTGGGGCTCACACTGTGCTTTAAAATATCAGTCGGTATTTCCTTCACAGCTTCTGTGTGAATGGAATAAACTGAGGTCTCTGCTCCACGTGCTCCTCTCTTGTGGCATTGCTCCTTTTGCTGCCGCCTCTGTCTCAGCAGTTCATTCAGCACAATGAGGCTCTATCCAGAGCAAACCGAATGGGCTAAACAAGCTGTCATGGGTACCAGAAGTGTTACGGCTACTTCAGTTGGAAGCAGAGCACAAATCCAGGCATCACAGTAACAGAGTTGCACTGCTCTCTGTGCTCAAGTTTTGATAAACTTTATGCACGTCATAAGCTGAGGTAGGAGCAGGGAAGGTTGGAGGCACTGTTAGAGGAGAATTACGGTGCAGAAATGAGTGAGAGTGGCATAAGTAGAAAGATATGGAAAGTTTGGATGGAAGAGGAACAAAATAGCTAAATCATGGCTCATGTGTTTATATTTGTTATCAGAGCAGATAGAAATGCACCTGTTTGGAAGAGAAATAGTTTGCAAACAGGGCAGTGATGTTCTAGTAACACTGTGAGCTTTGACACGTGGGTGAATCATTCCCATCAGTCAGAATCCTTCCTCAGAAGACCCAGCTTTATCATGCATCAATCTCTCATCGTCATTAATTGCTACTGAAATTGTTGGCATTTGCTGTGGAACAAGCAGGAAATAGATCGTCATGATCAGCACCTCAACCAGTCCAAACACGATAGCAAAGCTTGCTTCCGTCATGGTGATTCCCCAGGAAAAGCACTTATGTAACTGGAGAGGTATGCATAATTATAAAGCAAGTCCTGCCCACTTGTTAGATGAGTTTGTTCCATGTGTTTTTCATAATGCATGATATCTCATAAAAGCAGCTATATGGAATGATGTAGGTGCCAGTAAAAGCAATAATTTCCAATGAAGCCATTCAGCTCGCATGACTCCGGGTTTGGGAAGCATCGGTTCTGGAACTGATGTTCAAGCACAGCAATGCCGAGCATGGGTCAGCGAGAGAACAAAGTGCTCTTCCCAGAGCAATCACGCTTCTACAGAACATCCAAAACTTACAGCTGTGATTTTCAGCACTGCCTGGGAGCTGCGAATTGGAGCCCCAGGTGGAAGCTGCACGCTGCTGAAGAGCAGTGCATTACCTGAGCCACCTCTCCTGCTGCTGTCTAGGAAATTCAAGCAGCTAACAAACAGCTCAGGGATAGGTGCAGCCCATGTGCATGGTCGGACTGTGCTTTGCCCTTGCTGCATTCTACTCCTACTCACTCCCCTGAAAAGCAGCACCAGCTGCTGAGAGCTGCTTGAGTCCTTTAGTAATATGAGATGCAACTCTCCAGGAGGGATCTGGTGTCTGCTTCGCATCAGGGTTATTGGTTGTTTTCCTGATTTATAATGTCAGGGCAAACTCATTCCTGCTTTAAGCTGGAAACCCATCAGAAGCAGCGCCAGTGCCCCTCCTTCTGCGAGCAGAAAGGTGGGCCAGTGGGCCAGCACCACAGAGCAAGTGTAGGGTCTGTGCAGGAAGGGAGCCTGCTAGTACCTTTGATGGGACACCAATGTGTGAACATGTGAAAGATGGTACTGCACCACTTCTCTCTGACAAATCCTTCTGTAACAATAGACAAGCACAATATTCCCAGAGCTGCTTCCTGAGCGCAATCAGTCATTTCTGCTAGTGGCAGTGCCAGGAATGAGGTGTTAGCAACTTCCAGCCATGTCAGCCCTGCCTTGCACAGACAGCACAGTTACTGGGAAGTGACCTGGATTCTTTGTTTTGCACCAGCTGAAGTGTTTGCCAAGACCTAATCACCTGCACCTGTGCAATGCCACCAATTGCTCCATCATCCCACCAGTGTCACCGGGAGCTGCTCTGCACCAGGCAGCTGCTGAAGGGGCAAAGTTGCTGCACAGAGTGGCAAAGGGCCAGGCTGTCTCATTCCTTGGAAATGCAGCCCCTACAGCAGGACTGCAGGGAGGAGATACCCCCAAGGCTCTGCAGTTTGCAGGGGTACAACAGAGAGGTTACCAAATAAACCTACAGGGAGGGAGACAGGAACCGCCATTAAAAATGGCATGAAAAAGTACAGCTCTGAACTGAAAGAAGTGATAGTGAAATCAGAGATATGAGTTGTGTGAGTGTCATCATCAGCAATAAAAACAAATAAAATATTGCAGTTTCGTAAGAGCTGACCAGTGTCCTAGGTGGCAGAACGTGAGTCAAAGGAAGTGCCGAGCTGTGAGTCATCCACCTCAAAGGCCTTTTTCCTTGGATAAAAGTCAAAGTGACGGCCCAGAGTGAAAAGGCGTGTGGGGAGGAACAGAGGTGATGGCAAGGCAGCGAGTCGTCTCACAGCACAGAGGCCACACAAAGGGCAAGGCTGGTACAGCCCCTGGTGCTGCCTTAGAGCTATTTCTGGCCAGGCACATCATACACTGCATGTTTTACAAACGAAAGGGTCAGGCTCCTGCCCTGAGGAACGTAGCTGCAAGCACAAACAAGAACTGCAGCAAGAGTAGAGAGAGGGAAATGGTGCAGAAAGCAAGCCACATCCCTAAAAGGGAGCTGAAATAAATAAATGGAATAGATAAAGAACTACGTGTGTGTTTTGAGTTTTTCTCGTATAGCCCTTTTATTGTGACTTTTTCACTGATACAGTGCTTTGCAGGCACTTGGGCTTGAAATTATCAGCCCAGAAGGCCAGCGCAATTTGGAGTCCCATGTACAAAAATGTTCTAGAACACATTCCAAATGGCAACATGGGCAGCAGCAGCCAGGCTCTCCTCAGCGGTTCCTTGTCTCTGGGCAGAACAATTCCAGCATGATGCAGTGACCTCAGATTAAGAGCAAGACAGCACTTTGCCAGCTGACGTGACTAAGTGCTATGAAGAAAGATGAGAAGTGAGAAATTAATAAAGAAAATTGCAGGTCAGATAAAGGCAGCTATGTTAACCATCAATGCATTTTTATTTAAGGTGGTACAAAAAAGGGATGGAGATGACTAAGAGATTGTTAGAGAGAGGTAGAACAGAACGCAAACAGGACGAGAGGGTGCACAGCACCCCACAAACCTAAACACCGGCTGGCTTAGGAGGCTGTCCTACATTACAGGGAAATACCAGGAGTGGCGAGAAAAGGAAAGAAAATGAGCGTGCAGGATCTCCTGCTGCTTCAAAGATGGCACTGGAAAACACATCGTTGAAGACATGGCGAGTGCAAGAGGTAGGACAGAAAACAGAAGAGGAAGGTGGTCTTTATAACCACATCAGCAGTGCTTCCTTCTGCTTTGGTGGGGAGCTGTTGCAAGGTATAAGGAAAATTGCAAAGGCCCCAGTAGGAATCAAACCACAGATTCACAACTAGAGGACTCAAGCAAACAGAAAAGAGAGTCAGAAGTACATTTCTGGGTGCCCAACTGGTTTCACTAGTGCAAATGTAAATGGGCTCTGTTGATTTAGTGGGCATTAAGTGAGTTTTACAATGAAGCAGATTTCAGTAGAATCTGACTCACTCGCATCCTGGGCAATGCAGCAATAGCTGAAGTGATCAGAAGGACTGTGAAGTAGGAAGAGGGCTAAACAGGTGGAGAAATCCCAAAGGTTCTCTATGATCCCATACAAAAATCTTAATAGAAAGGCTTCCTGCAACCACCTCTGAACAACATGGCACAGAAGATGCATCTGATGCTTTCATTAAGAATTGCCCACCCTGACAATTTCTTGTCCAAACCCTACTTATCCAGCATGATAAATGGGGTTTGGACAAGAAGAGGACACAAAAACACAAGAAAATCACACCCTGGAAACACAGAGTTTTAAACAGTTTCTTTCTTTTTATCTAGTTTAATTTTCTGACTTCTTAGTTCTGGTTTTAAGTAATGGTTCCATGCTGTCATTATCCTCCTTTTCCCCCACACTTAATTCCTTGAATTTCCCATATCAGATGGGATAGCACAGTGAAAAACCTTGGTCTTATACAGGTCGTATTTTTTACATCCCAGTAGAACAAACAGTTTTGAGGAGGAAAGAGTCCAAAATAGTTAAAATAAGCAAAAACTTGGGATGCTGATACTACAGAACAGTAAGTTAGAAGCCACAAAATTAACCCCACAAAAGGCCAAACAGATGAAGTACCTGTAGTAGTTACTGAAACTAAACTTTACAGCATTTTGGGGCACGGGAAGTTTTTTATCTCTTTAACTATACATATATTCATACATATGTTTACAAAATAAACAAGTACACATTCTTCTCCTTTGAAGAATGACAAATATGCCCAATATTAATGCCTTAGTCTAAAGTCCACCTGTGTATTGTTTGCCTCATGATATCTCTAAAACAGGAAAAAATATTGTTAAACTAGAAAGTGTCAATAACGTGGACTTGTAAACAAAAAGAAAAGTTATGTCTGTAGGGCTTGGAAATAGTATGTAAATAGAGAACTAATGCCAAAATGCAGCTACACAATTCATGTTTGTACTGAGAAAGCTTGGAAAAAGTACCCAACATCCCCATATTTATTCATTTTAATGTATTACAGCACTGTGCCTAGGACACATAATAAGCTGCCAAATGAAATAACTTGCATGTAACAGAAGTTATAGGAAGTGTTTTGAAAGATTGAAGAGCAGCATTAGTAACATTTTTTATATTAATCAAAAAAGTATTTCAGCCCATTTGTGCTGAGAGAAAGAAACTTGCACGAAAAATTATCTTTGATTCTCTTTCCTTCCATTTTCCCACAAAATACCTTAGAAAAAATGACAAACAATTGAGCAGGTTGGATTATTTTTTTCATTTCCCTGATATTTGTACAGCTGTGCACCTAGACAACTTTATGTGCATTTATAGTTCTACTGAATTCAAAGTGTGGGATCACCCACATACCGGAGTGTTGGAAGAATACCATTTGCACAATATATGGGACAAGGTACAGCACGAAATGAGGGTACAAAGAAGGCTTAAGAAGACCAAAATTTACAGTATAACTGTGCAGTCATTTGTTTTGCTCCTGTCCATGTATTAATGGTTTGATTACAAATATTTAAAGCTGTTCCTGTTGTTTTGATTGCGATGATTATTTGTGCTCATTGCAGTAACTTATAATAGAATCAAGTTATGAAAAAAATGAAACAGATAAAAACCAACTACATTAAAAATGCAACGGGTAATTCATGGATCATTAAAAACATAAGCAACTCTTTTAACTATAAAATAAATCAACGATTGCAGAAGTACTTTAAATTTTATTAAAAAATCCAGGAAACCTATAAATCTCATTTTACGCTCCAACAGGATACACAAATTGGTTTAGTTTTTCCTTTCAGCTGCCCAGCAAGAAACCCAATCAGCTTTCCAGCAGCTGATGGGACAGCAGCCTGGCTGCAGGCAGACACGCGGTCCCCAGTGGGTGATTTCCACAAATTCTCCAACAGTTTGTCCAACACTTTGCTTCTGCGAGGTTCAACAAGTCCAGGGGCTCTGCTTGAGTGCCGCACCCCAAGACCCAGACTGGACAGTAGGAAAAATTCCTTCTCTGGAAGAGCAGTGAGGCGCTGGCACAGGCTGCCCAGGGGGTTAGGGGAGTCATTGTCCCACGAGGTGTTGAAGAACGAACTACGTGTATGTGGCACTGAGGGACGTGGTTACTGGGCATGGTGGCGGTGGGTTGGCAGTTGGACCAGGTGATCGTAGTGGTCTTTTCAAACCCCAATGATTCCTTAATCGCTCCTCCTGCCAAGACTAAGGTCCTGTCAGCAGACATAGCATTTCCCAGCTCTTCTGTTCACTTCCGTACAGCTGTCCATGCCAACCCTTATGGGCAGAGGGCACTGCCAGGCAGCACACAGAGAATGACCCCATCTCCCCAAGCCCTTCCTTTGCTGGGGCGCTGACAACTGGGATGCTGGGTTCCCCATGTCCTTACGCTCGTCCATTGGCCTCCTCTCATCCAAACAAGGCCTCTTTTCCTAAAAGCATACTGTAATGGCAAACATTAGCGTGGCAGCTACAAACCCGCAAGGCCGCGCTGGGTCCTTGAGGACCAGCGCCCTACAGCCACCCCTGTGAGGACCGGGCCCCGAGACTGCGGCCGGGCCGCCAGGCGGAGGCGGCAGAGCGCGGCGATACGGCCGTCTTCGTTTCCATAGAGCTCCGCGGCCGGGAAGGCCGAGGGGCAGCGCCTTCCCCCGGAAGCGGGGCAGAGCGCACCGCCTGCCTCGGTACCGCCTCGGTAC
>NC_034410.1:124877997-124909535 GCF_002078875.1 Numida meleagris
CGCGGCGTAGCGGCTGGTGCCCCGCTCCCGCCGGCCCGAGGCAGCGCTGCGAGGCGGCGGCCGACGCGAGGAGGTGAAGCCTGCTCCCGCCTCGCGGACGCTCGGTCTTGCCCCTGCGCCGAGGCGGCCCCTCTGCCCCGAGCCCAGCCCTCCTCCTCGCCGCCGCGCAGCAGCAGCCGGGCTGTACTCAGCCCTCCTGGCTCGCCCTTCGAGGAGCACCCGGCCCCTTCCGTCCGCCGGCGCTGCGGTGCTGCTCGGCTCCGCATCCCCTCCGTTTCCCCGTTGATACGTTCTGCAGCTCTTCACTCGTTCCGCATTCGTTTTCCTCCAGGTCTCGCTTGGCCGTCCCCCTTGGTGGGAGACTGAGATGGCATTTAGTTTTCCTGGGGAAAACCACAGTGAGCGTTGTGAGAAACATAAGAGCGAAATGCACACGCCCCGCTGTCCCGCTGCGTGCCCCTCTCCCGGCTGTCCCCAGCTCGGGGACATCCCAAGCTGATGGTGATTTCTCTGTGTTCAGAAGCATTCGGCTCTTTGTGCTCCTCCAGCCGTCTGCTGGTGGGGCCGTGTCAGCTCTTCATGCACGGAGCAGTCTTTGGTAGGAAGACCCCTTCAGGGAGCGATGTGCCTCAAGCCGGCTCCGGTATCCTCATGTGAGTCATGGGGCTGTATGCGGATACCTGTCCTATCATTTTTGCAGACCAATGACAGTATCCTAACTTGCGCGCTGAGCCTTGTATGGGAGCCGCTGCATGCGCCTTTGATTGTTCTTTTGGTCCATCTCTGAACGTTTCCAACTTCTCTATCCATCTTTCAGTGGCAGAGCAGGAACTGCAGACAGCAGTCGCTTTACAGGCAGCAAATGGATTACTAGAGTGGCGCACAGGAGCAAGGAGACTGCCAGAGATACTCACAACTAAGTGGAATGTGTTCTGTAGGCAAGAGTTAAAAATGTATTGAGAACTTGCAGGGAACTAAAGAACAATCTTGGATGACAAATTGCTTGCTGAATAGAGAGGTGTGACAGAGACTGTGTCATTAGATCAGACTCTCACATTATTTTTAGTCATCACCTTGTTTGACTTTAATTTCACCCCAAGTGTAGGATTCATAGGAGTGGAAACAATGTTTTTCTTGTTAGAGGCAGCTGCAAATGAAACAGAAACAGCATGCTTGGACCTTTTGTTATTACTGCTTCTTGAGGGGAGGATCTATTGAGCTTTATTTGCTGACTGAGGTATAGCCGTTCCAGAATTAGGATTTTTACTTGCTTTTTCTTCAGAAGTTTTCTATTGCTTCTGCTAACCCTGGCCTTTACAGGCATCTTACATCTTACACTCCCAGTTTGGCTCACTAATATGCTAGAGAAATGATGAAAATGCATTTTCTGCCAGTGTTTTTGCTGCCATCACATTGCTTGTAACCAGGATGACAAGGCCAGGCGGTTGGATTTGCAAGCAGTCTGCCTGTTCTGGTGCTCTAAATACTTTCTCCAGTGTTATCTTCTGTGATACAAGTGACTTCACATTGGATTACACTGTGTTTACACTGCCGATGGACTTAATGCACAGCACATGAAGAGGTACCAGTGTGTCTTTCATTTTGGTTTGACATCATGGTAGATGTGACATTGAATGACTTAAATGTTGTTTTGCCTAATGTTTTTCTAATCCTTGTTCTATTGAAGAAGCTGAGTATTTTCTGTTCATTCCATGAAACGTGGTGCAATTGAGATCTTGGTCTGCTTAGAATAATTTGTAATTATTTGAAAATCCTGTTAGAACACAAATGCAGGTACACTGTTATGGGCAGACACTGCTTTAACAGTTTGCTTATATTACTGTCTTGTTTCTAACTTATAAATCTAAGCACTGGGATTTAAAAGTAGACCAATTTCGATGTGAAGTAATGTACCAGCAGAGTCATTATCAGCTTTATTGGGGATTGGAAGATAGACACTGCAGCTGAAAGTGGGATGGCTGTATGAAAGGGATGCTTTAAGTCCAGAGGAGAGCACTGGTTGGAGTTCTGGAGCCACTGTTGGACAGTAGGTCAGTGAGATGAAAATTCTGGAGTGTGATTACAGTTAAAACTGAATGGAAGTGGCACCGATTTCTTCCAGTGGCAATGCCAGCTTACCTACTCTTTCTCTTTCCTTCATTTGTATAACGTGTTCACCAGGGAGTAAAGCAGCTAACCTTCGTTTGGGCTCTGGGCAATCCCAGAGTATGGCCTCCAGAGAAACCAATTGGTTTTGCAAAGGAATATCATACACATTGGTTTCTGTATTGTTGCACTGTTATTGGAGTTATGCACATGAAATACCTTAGCTGAGTGTTTTTGTCAAATACGTTTGCTGTGCGGCTGAACTGTAGCAGTAACTGGCTGTTACCTGCTGCCACATGGATTTCTCAGGGTGCAATTTCAGGAATTCTGTTGCAATAACTTCCTAAAAAATGTCCTCAGGGGCAGCAGACCTGCGGCAGAGAAGGAAACAAAACTGCACAGAATCTGACAAAATGGCTCCAGAGGAGAGAAACAAAGAAAACTCTAAGCTGGGAAGATCGCCAAAATGTAAGCTACAGAATTTTTAGCCAAGTTCTCATTTTTTTTTTTCATTCTTCTTTTACGTTTTATGGGGATGTATTTCTAGCACAGTAATTTATAACAGACTTATTCTGAATTAGGTTTTTGAATGTTTCAAGAAAAACAGGCATTCACTTTAGAATTCTTTAATAATGACATTTTATGTATTGCAGAGTAAAATGCTGTTCTCGGGTTGTTTCACTTGAAGGGAGGATGTTATGAATCTGATTGGTGTCTATTTGAACACATATAAATATTTTAATTGCATCTGGAGTTATCTTTCAGTTGAGAAGCTGAAAAGCATGAAACAGCCATACTGAAACAAGCATACACGGAGAGTACCTA
This sequence comes from Numida meleagris, assembly GCF_002078875.1. Taxonomy (NCBI): domain Eukaryota; kingdom Metazoa; phylum Chordata; class Aves; order Galliformes; family Numididae; genus Numida; species Numida meleagris. The sequence continues at coordinate 124,880,929 of NC_034410.1, forward strand.
CAGCTTCTCAACTAGAACAGAACTTACAGAACTAAGACCAGGTGTAATTTCAGGCAAACGCTCGTCAAAAAAACTTTTAAGTTAAAAGCACGTACTAAGTTGAGGGAGCTACAGGGGAAGTAGATACCAGTTGAAAGAAATTGGTAAAATTTGGTTTATATTCTTCTTTTTACATTTGAAAAGCAGAATTGAGAACAGAAAATCTTGGTATTGATGTTAGATGTGGCACTGACACTTTTTTCTGTTGATGCATTTAAGAATTTTACAATGTTTTGGGTGAAGCCTAGAGTTTTCTCTCTTTGCTTGTAATGCGTTTTCTGTTCTTGAAATTCCTTTGCAATTGAAGCTTGTGAGAAGGGTGAGAAATTTGCAATGCATCGTGTGGGTACTTTATCCAAAAGGCCCGTGAGGCAGTGGCAATAAAGAAGAGAGAAAACTGTGGCAAAGGAGTAACAATCCAGTTCTCAATGTATCTGTGCAGATAATTCTGGTGCCAGTGTATTTACTTGCTCTTCAGAAACAAGTCATACTTAGGGCATGCTCTGTGTTTTTTAAGTCCTCTGGACTATTTTAGCTTTTTCACTGTCCCTTTTCAGATATGTTAATTCAGCGTTTTGCGAAACTTTTCTTTGGCTGTCTTGCGGCAGTCACTAGTGGAATGATGTATGCTGTGTACCTCTCCACATATCATGAGCGGAAATTCTGGTTTTCCAGCAGGCAGGTAAAGAAAAAGTTAAACTACTGAAACAAAAGCCAAACTGTGTCCTTGAAATCAAAGCTGATCCATGCCAGGTTGGAACTGCTTGCTTTCAGAATCCCATGCCTTCCTACTCGGGCCTCTGTCTTTGAAATAGTTTTATAAAAACTGATGTTTCTGCTGCTTACGGCAGTTCTGCGTGATCATGTTTTTATCTGATTTTCCTTGTCATCTTGATTAGTTGAAATAACTTCTCTAAAATTTGGAGAAAAAAATTACGCACTGGGATAAACCGTGTTTAGTATAAGCAAAATGTCAAGGATGCGTGCTGTAAGAACTGTTATTCAGTGAATTATGGAAGGTCAGGTGAAATTCAGATCTGTGACTATGAAATGATCCTGTGGGTCTCGTACTGACTTACTGTGTGGATTTGAGTTGCTCTAATTCCGAGCATGCTTGCTAAGTTATAGACCGTTATATGCCTGACAGAGATGCTGGGAAGATTAATGTGCTGTGGAATACTTTGGAGATGTACAGTGGATTCATAACCATGTGCAGTATTACAAAACCAGTCTATCTAAAAATATATGGTTTTCTATGAGAAGAGATTGCAGGAGGTGAATATATATATATATTTTTTTTCCTAGGAACTTGAACGAGAAATTACATTTCAGGGTGACAGCGCCATTTATTACTCATTCTATAAAGAACTGCTAAAGGCTCCTTCCTTTGAAAGAGGTAAAAAAATGTTTATTTTCTTAACCTTGAAAGGTCCTGTTCTCCTTTTGGAGACAGTTAAAATACTCTTGTAATTGGTCAGGTTAACTAAAAACTGCACACTGACACACTTTGGAGAGTGGTATTAATATTATGCTGATATTGTCGCATAGTAAGGTTATTGTTGGGTTTGCCTATGATGCATAGTTGATTTTTAGCCCTGTAAGGACAATTTTTATTTAATTTGGAAATGCGGGATGGAAATTCCTGTTTCATCCCCAGTCAGAAGATAGAACAGTTTCTGTCAAGAGTTCATCTGCTCAGTGCTGTCTCTGCCAACCGTTCCTAACGCTGACAGCTCTGATGAATAGATGATGATGAGGGTTGAGAAAGAGGGACAGAAACCAAGAGGGAGGAGAACGAGCTGGTGGCACTGGTGTCTCCTCCCTTTGTGCTTCAGCTCTCTGTCCTGTGCTGGCTCTGGAGCTCACTCCCATCCATAAGCTGGGTCACGTCCTTGAACCAGTGGAAAATTAAAACATTGAAAAGAAGCTTGAATGGTTTTTTGCTATTTTAGTGACTTCAGAAGAGCACCAGGGTTAGCACAAAGGGAAAGGTGAGATTGCTGGGAGGGAGGAAGGAGTGAGCAGCTCTGCCCTGCAGAAGTAAGCTGTTGAATTAGTTCGATCCTCTTATGAAACTTATCTGAAACCATTTGAACTGTATAGGTGTAGTTTTTTTGGTAGCAGTTTCCCTGCTGATGTGTAGCATGTGTCAGCAGTGTACAATATGGCTTTGGTATAGTTAGTTTCTCATTATCTCTGGGAGGTTTACCCCTGCTGTGGATAGACGGACCACTTCATTCATGGGCATTCTGCAGCTGGTTCTGCAAAACTCGTATGTCTACTTGGTATTTTGGAAACACACCATTTACAGAGGTGTGTCATGGCAATGCTGAGCCTGATTTTTTGAGCTCTGTAAGAACGAGGTTGGCCTGCAGAGAAGCAGCTGCAGACCACACACCAGGGTATGTTCGGAGCTGGAAACAGTAATCTTGTTTCGCTGTTTCATTGTTGTTGGGGTTATTGTTCTTTTTTTTTTTTTTTTAGTTGGAGTATTATTCCCTTTCCCCCCATTGACCTAAGTAATGACAAGTTATTGTTTTAATTATAATATCTCAGAGTGATGTATCCTACAAGTATGCCAACTGTATCCCATACAAAGGTGTATTGCGTTGAGAGATTCTTAGAAGTATCAGAAAAGCAGGGCTGAGAAGGCCATCATATCTGACCTCTTTGTGTATGCAGGTTTAATACATCCTGCTCATCCCCCATAGGTCTTTGTGTTGCTTCTGAAGAACCTCCTGTGAAGGTGACCTATAGGTAGCTTGTTCCAGGACTGCATGAGTGTGTTGTTTCTGAAAAGACTATGCTTTTTTGGGGGGAGGGGACCTTCTACTTGAAGACTAGTTAAAAAACAGTAGTAATTTAGTTGCAGTATCAATAGGATGCATTGGCATCTAAAACAATGATTTCTTCTTCTTTTTAAAATTAGAATTGCTGAATCAGTCAGTAGCTTCAGTAGTCAAATCTGTTTCCCAGTACCTTTTGAATATACCTTCACCCTTTTAAGAACAGCAAGAATAAGTGATTCTAAGAATAACATATTTTCGTTTGTCTGTAGGTGTTTATGAGTTGACACACAACAATAAGACAGTATCACTGAAGACAATAAATGCAGTCCAGCAGATGACCTTGTACCCAGAGTTGATTGCCAGTGTATTATATCAAGCTTCTGGTAGTGAAGTATGTGCACTTCTACTGCTTTCTCTGCTTTCAGTGTGTGCATGTGTGCCTTTCTCTGCTGTATACAGTAAATACATGCAATTTTTTTTGAATGACTTGAACTAAGCCTACCACCAGGTCCGTGTTCTCCTCATTTCTCATCAGTCTTTGGAGTAGGATGGGGGGTTTATATGAGCTAAACTTTTCCATGTTATTTCTTTGTTTCTATGAACTGCTTAGAAATGTTGAGAGTATCTGTGCTACTCATTCAAAATAAAAAGTTAGATCCTTCAGAGTACTGACATTTGTTACAGTGGTAGCTGTCTCTGTCCATTCAGTGTGGGTAAAAGAGAAATACGTTTTTGTAGATACACCTTTTGCCTCCCTGTGTTCCATGTGGGCTCTGTTCTGCTTACGCTGCATACTTGTGTCCTGCCTTATACTCTCTCATTTATCATTTATCTCTTTTGTTTTTTCATGTATATATATATATTCTCCTGTGTGTAGAGCCATTTCTGCCACATCTTTGCTTTTCAGAGTTCCTGTCCTGCATAATTGCTTTCAGTAGTCCTATGAACTTCTGTCTCACTGCAGTATGTTTTTTCTCAAATCTGATGCATACAGTGTTGGTGCTATAGCACATACGGAAGTCATAGCAGTAGCAAGCTGAGTTCTGAGCATGCTGTCAGTAGACACTGCTTTGTCCTCCCTGAGTCCAAATAAAAGCATGCTTGATACTTTTCTAGAATAAAGGCTGTCTCTTACCTGTTTGTAAAGCATCTAGCACACTGTTAGCAGTATGCAAATAGTAAATTGCAGTTATTTCCAGCTTCAGCTCAGTTGCTGCTATGTCTCTTCATTTTTATTTGTAATTTCAGGAAGTTATTGAGCCAGTGTATTTCTACATTGGTATAGTTTTTGGACTGCAGGGAATTTATGTGACTGCATTGTTTGTAACCAGTTGGGTTATGAGTGGGACTTGGCTGGCAGGAATGCTGACTGTAGCATGGTTCATTATTAACAGGTAAGAAAAACATCCTTATACAATCTAGTTTCTCAATAAGGTGTTTAAAAATATTAGAGTGGAATAAAATGCTTTCTGTTAAACTCAGTGTTCTCATTGTGAGAGCGAGCTCTCGTACTGAAGTCAGAACGTTTCCCAGAGATGCGCTGATTCTGCTGATGCTTTTAGTAATGGTAGGGCCTTGTGCTGTCCAAACCAGCCACGCTGACAATTGGCCTGGGTTTATGAGCATGTGTGAATACATGAGGATTTTCACACAGTTCCATTTTGCAAAAGCATTCGTCAGAAGGTTTTGGTTTTGTTCTGGTGGAGAGTGAAAACAAATTTCTGAAGTTGCTGAAAACAGAGTTATTGTTTGTGGCCAGCTCTAAACATTGTGACCATTATTTTGTTGCTTTGAAGGAAATGACCCAGCACATTTTTTCTCTAAAAGGACTTTGTGTTTTTTTTTTTTTAATCTGCTTTTTTTGTTGCCTTTCTTTGTGCAACGTGGAATCTTCTTAAATAATTCTGACCTCAAGATTTTTTTCATCTTACATTGTTTTGTTTGTATGAAAGTATCCCTTCCTTTTATGAAGCACCACAGTAATAGGGAACCTCACTTAGGCAGCGACAAAATTTGTGTTCTGATTCCTGCTTTGTCACCAGATAGCTCTGAGACTTTCTGTGAACTTGGAAGCACTTATTTATTCTAAAAAATGTTGAGGCCCTTTAAAAAATAAGAGCTATGGACAAGCAAAGTATTAGAGATGTACCTTTAAAGATGAACTGTTGAGAAGCATCCTTGCATCTTTTTGAAGTGTGAAGTCATCATGACCGAATCTGTGATGAATAGATAGAAATACTGTTCACCAACCTGATGTGAGCGGTGAAAAGCAGGAAAAATGGTGAAAAAATCTTTTTTTTTTCAGCAGCAAGGAATATTAAACACTTAACAAATTGAAAGATCCAGTAGTTGAAAGCACCAAGTGCACCTCTGTGAGATACTTGAGAGGTAAAAATGAAAGGTGACGCTTTCAAATATCTGAATGATAAAGGAGCTGGAGGCTCCTTTTTAAAAGCATAGTAGACACAAAGAAGGCTATGTACTTCTGAAACTGATGCCTTTGATCACATTTGAAAGTGTCACTCGTACTTCTGAGTCACTGTAGCACTCTGTATAACTTTCTCCTACAGCTCTAATTGTGCAAGTACTGTCAGGTCATCCAGTGAGAAGATCCTGCTGCTGTTCTGTCCCATGCTCCCCGTCCATCTTTAATCTCTTGTTTTGCTGGGCAGAATTTTCCCTGTAGACAAAGTATCTGCTGGTGCTACACTGCTTTGGATTCTAAGTATGTTGTGCTCTACTGCCTAATCCACTCTTAAAACATCTTGTGTGAGAACCTGAAGGGCTCTTTTCTCTTAGCTGATATTCATGGTAACATGAAAAGCTGCTGTCATGTCGGTAACTGGGGACCGTCACAATGTGACCATCTCCTGTGGAGGTGTGGGCAGAAATGGCTGGAGGCCGTGCTTCTTGGCTTCAGTCCTATAAATGCCACCTCATTAGGAGTTGTGCTTAATAAGCGACTAAAGATTGGACCTTCCGTGCTGATATTAAATTAGTGACCTGTATCAGCAGCAAAATTGAATCAGTGTTAGTTTGAACCTATAACAGCAGTAGCTTGCTTGCAAAGCCACAGTGCTAACTGAAAGTAGCATTTAGGCTTTCCTTGATATTTTTGTTCCGTAAATCTTTAATAATTTTGTTTGTCTGTACTTTATTCTAGGACAGATACAACAAGAATTGATTACTCCATACCATCAAGGGAAAATTGGGCTTTGCCATATTTTGCATGTCAAGTAGCAGCTCTCACAGGCTATTTAAAAAAAAACCTAAGTTGTTCTGCAGAGGTAAAAAGAAATTAATTTCTTAATAAAGAATTGGTGATAGAACTGTGCTCTATAGTAGTTATCTGGAGAAAACAGATGTTTTGTTTGTTCTTTTCAAGACAGCCGCTTGGATTTCGCGTTCAAGAAACGTTTAGATGTTGTGTTGAGAGACATGGTTTAGTGGGGTTACTGGTGGTAGGTGGGTGGTTGGACTGGATGATCTTGTAGGTCTTTTCCAACCTAGCTAATTCTATGATTCTATGATTTCATGTAGGCATGTGTGGGTTTTGCTAAGTGAAAGGGCCCTGCCGTGTTATGCTCCAGCGAGGGTTAAGAGAGAACAGTGTGGTAATTAGCTGTGTGCCACCTTTTTAAGATGAACAGATGCCAAATTTTTCTCAGTGTGTAAGCTATTCTGTTGTTTTTCCTGTTGCTGGGAGAAGATGGTGGTAGCTTCCTCTCTCTGACAAAGGCGTTTCTTCCTACTGGCTTTGAATGTGTTTGAATGTTTCAGTGATGACTTTTTTTTTCTGTCTGAGGTGTTAAATATGTCTGATTTCTGTATCTTAATTATTTCCTAAAATAGTGAATTTCTGTAATTTCTGGTTTGATAACCTCTCACTTGCTTAGTGACAGAGATGCATAGGTGTCAAATTAAAGTGTTGGCTTTTTTTCTCGTTCTTTCTCCCTCTAGAAATTTTGTTACCTTTTGGTGAGTGCTTCAACATACACCTTCATGATGATGTGGGAGTACAGTCATTATCTCCTGTTTGTCCAGGCTGTGTCTCTTTTTCTGCTTGACAGCTTTGCACTGGCACAGACAGAGAAGGTATTAGAACTCTTCAGCCTACTGATAGCTGGGGTCTGAAAAACAGCCTCATACTGCTCCAAAGAGCATACACTGAGGGATGACATGAGTGTCTCACAGCCTGGGTCCAGCTGAAGCACGTGTCCTGTCCACTGGGAGAATGAAATGGCTTTAAAGTTGTTCCAAAGAATCAAGTTTTGGAATTTATAAGATCTGCTTATCAATTAGTAAATAACAAAACGAGTGTCAGTAGCAGTGTGTGTATTCCTTAGGTTAAATGAACAAGTTTTTGTGGGGACAGGTAAAGGGCATGTTTACAGTAGTCAGCTCCTTCACACAAGTTGCGTGTTTTCATGCTGTTACACTCTGGTTACTGCTACAGTATGGTGCTACGGAGTTAAGAGCCCTTGTAAAATATTACTACTACTTTTGGTATTTTTCATATTTCCTGTGGAGCAGTGTTGTGCTAGTTACTGAGGCTGACCAGGGTCGATTTGATGTGAAATACTTTTCACAGCCAGATGGCACCCTGCTAGACTCCTGAGCTGGAGGATGGAAATGTATCCATTAATCCCCTGATTAGCAAGGAAATGAAGTGTACTGTCTACTGCTCTAGGATGCAGAATGTGTATCCATTGTAATTTATTTTTTTCTTTGACAGGTGCATGAAGTGTACAAAATCTACTTGTTTTCTCTCTTCTTGGGGTATTTATTGCAGTTTGAAAATTCGGCCTTACTAGTATCGCCATTACTAAGTCTTGTAGCAGCTTTAATGCTCTCTAAATACCTTCAGGTAACAAAACTTTCCTCTAACTCTGAATGTAGTTGTTATTACTTCAACTGATCTCCAAGTGATACAGCATTCTTAAACTGTTTTTGCAGATGAACGTGAAGAAAGGTACAGTTATGTCAAGGTTGCTGAAAATGATGTACATTTATTTGGTACTTACAGTAACACTGACACTAAACTTGTTACTAAAGGTAAGATTCTGCTGTAAAAAGTTAATTTAATTGTTATAATCTAAATGGAAAGTGATGGTTGTATCTTGGAAATTTTTTTTTTAATTGCTGCTTATCATACATGCTTGAAAGCATTCAAGGCCAGGCTGGGTGGGGCTGTGAGCAACCTAGTCTAGAGGGAGGTGTCCCTACCTATGGCAGGGGGTTGGAACTAGGTGATCTTAAGGGTCCCTTCCAACCCAAACCATTCTATGATTCTATGATACTGATCTGAGAGGTAATAGCTTAATTCACAGCAAATTGAAATACTAAAGACTGAGTAATATTGTATCTATATATTTATCTAAAAATATTTTATCTAACAGTTCGAGCAGCTGTTTCTCGTCGGGGGTTTGGAGCTTTTGGATTGAGATTAAAGCATAGTATTGAAACATTCCTTGAACCACACACTAGCTATTTTATAAACGTGTTTTTTGTTATAACTTGGATCGCCTCTACCAATTGGGTTGAATATTAAAACAGTATTTTTGTTCATGGAAAAGAGCTAGTAGTCTTAGAGTTATAGATTAGATTAGATTATAATTTTCAGTGGGATTTTAACTTGGTCTTGCATTTTGATTGTATTTGTTTGTAACTCCCCCTTACCTGCCCTAGCCTTTTACATGATTTGTGCTTTTCCCTTATGTCTCAAGCTCACCTTGGTTGTATTAATGAACAGTGTCAACTTATAAATAAAGAACCTCGCAAACCCTAAAAAATTTTGAGAGAATGCTCAAACCTGATTGTTTTCTTGTGCCATCCAGATTAGCTAGCTTTGCTGTATCTCCAGGAATATGAAACCTAACCTTGAAAAATATGGCTTAAATTACATAGACAGTGCACAGAACTTTGGCAGCTCAAACAATTTATGTGGAGATTACTAATGCTCGTAACTTTTGCTAAGCTGCAGTCCTATTGTTTAGTGGAGCCAAATGCAATGTTCTTTGGCTTGCTCGGGGGTTAGCGTATGTCTGTTTTTCACGATCCTTTTCACATTACTCAGTAACCTTCCAGCATCTTGTTGACAGCTTTCATTTGCCCTCCCTTTGGGGTACATGAATGAAATGCAGTGTATGATGGTCTCTTGGAAACCCTAAACATCGATTTGTTTAAGTGAAGATTTACAGTACTATATTGATACCTTAATTGACGCACTAAATCTAATTTATTCATTCTAACTAAATCTCGAATAACTGATTTTTCCCTGCCATTCTGTAATCTGAATGAAGTGAGTAGTGGAAGCTGCTTCCAACACTTGATAAGATTTTTCTCTGCTAAATTAATTTTCAGATGTTTGTTCCTCATAAAGAAAATGAGCATTTGCTGAAGTTTCTTGAGATAAAACTTGGCTTAAACACAACTAAGTAAGTTAATTTTTTTTTTTTTTACATCTTCTAAGATACTCAAACTTCTGAAACTACTCTGAGAAGTATAAAATTTCAGTGGCTTCTCTGGATTTTATAGAGGAGTTAGGGAAACTTTACCTTTTTCACTTGGTTTTGAAAATGAGTTTTAAGAGATGCATTTACAGAATTTACTTAAGATCTGGAGGTTTCTGAAGTGCTTCAGTATTTTTCATCCGCTGGGGGTGAAAGCTTTACATAGATTTTTGCTTTGTGTTGAAGAGCAAAAACTTTTTGTACCCCATCTAATGTTTCTGATGAGACTTGGAAGCAGAGATAATATGGTCACGGTAGTGGTCCTAAATTCTCATGGCTGGAAAACAGGGCTCTGAGGGGAGTAATTAACTATCACCTCAAAACACAGTTGTTTATTTTTTAGTTTTCTAAGAATAACCACCTGAAACACCTTGTTTGTTTTAGAAGAAATTAAAACAAGGGACAACTTAAAAGTCAGAGGAAATTGTTGTGATTCTAAGAAAAACTGTTTGCGCTTGTAAACGAGTTGAATGTTAGTCTGTGAGAAGAAATCATGGATACAGATTTTCTGGAAAACTTCAAGTTTAATATTGGTAAGGACTAGAAACAGCTCCTGGAACCAAGCCAGCATTTGCAGTTCTGTGCAGGAGTTGATACTCTCTCCTGTGAGCTGCATCTGTCTCTTACAAAACTACTTCACGGCGTTTCAGAAGAGTGGGAAAATAACATTACACAGCTGAAAATGTTGGGGAGTTATTGGAAGACAAGATGTTAAGAGTTTAACTAAGATGCACTGTTTAACACACATACATACATGTTCTTAAGTGTTTTGAACAAAAATTCAAGACTGCTTCTGGTCAGGATTTTGGTTATTTCAGCTACCAGATATTACAGATATGTTTATTTCCCCAGCAACTTGCTACATATTACTTTCCAGGCTGTGCAACCCTGCATTGAAGGTGGTGATTGAAACAAACTGGATGCAACTACTCCTGGAAAGTTTTGTAACTAAATGCTGGAATTGTGGTTTGCAGCATAAAAACTTCAAGATCTGTCTTTTAAGGCTAGTTTGAACATGCTCAGCTGTTAATCCTAAAACTGGTTCTGTCTAACTGAAAGTGGTTGAGTTTGCTAGTCCTCACTCGAGGGTAAAAGAAAAGGGGGAGGAAAGCAAAAGAAAATAAAGACAAGAATGCTTTTATTACATGATGTACAACACCAATTCCAGTTCAGAAGATGCATTAATAGTACATCTTGGCGGAGTATTTGGTCTTTCTGGTCATTAATTGAGAAAGAAGAATGATCGAGAAGGTTCAGCTACTGAATTAGAAATTCAGCATTGTGGATTCCAGTCTTGGCGATGCTTCGGGCTTGTGATCTCGGATGACCACTTTCCCTTTGGAATGGGGACAAACATACCTTCTTGCATCAGTATCTCTAGAATCTTAATCCACTGTGACAACAAAGTTCTTTGTGATCCTCATAATGGAGTTATACAGGAGGCTGGGTTTTTGTGACATAGAAGAGTCGTAGTCTGGCCTCTTCAGATCGCAGACTCTTTTTTTTAGTAGATAAGCTTTTGACAGTTACTGTAAAGAGTACTTGTAAAGCAGTTTCAAATTATAGAATATCACTTTTCAAAGATGAATTTCAAATAGTTTCCTATGACATGAGTAGATGAAAATGTGCTTGGCTGTGTACTATTTTTTTCTCTCCCTAATCTATGTGGCATTGTTATTGGTTTTTAATGGGATGTTTTTGCCTTACTAGGAATTTTACAATGAATTGGCTCCTTTGTCAAGAATCTCTTCAGGCACCCTCCCAAGACTTTTTTTTGCGGCTAACACAGTCATCGCTGTTGCCTTTCTATATTTTAGTATTAATTATCTGCCTTTTTTCTGTAACTCAGGTCGTTTTTAGGAGAATTTGGTAAGTAACTTATTTTTATTGGAATATAAGAGGTTAGAGATAAGAGCTTCTTGGATGTATAAGTGAATGGCCAATTGTGTAACTGGCTGAGGCCTCAGCCTAAGTGAGGACCCATTGCACCATTGAGCTTGCAAGGCTGTGAGGGCAGCAGTGGAAAGCCCTAAGGCTTCTGCAGGAAGTTTTTTAGTGAAGAGCTTCCTGAGCATCCCTCCAGTGAGGATAGGGAATTGTCTCTGGTTTTGCTTGGTTGTTTTGTTTTGTTTTCCAGAGGGGAAATTCCTGCAGAGATCTGGCTTACAATTTTGTCACATGTTTATGTCTCTTACCATTGTGAGAAATATATTGTCTGCTTTCGCTTTCCAACTGCAGAGCAACAGCAGAGTCACTGGATTGTTGCTAGAGGATTTGTCTCTCTCTCTTTTTTTTTTGTTTTTTTTTTGTTTTGTGGGTGGTGTTTTTTTTTTTTCAAGTTTTCACATTGTGAAGAATGAGATGGGTGGAGTTGAGAGGATTTCTAATTTTTAACGCTTCCGTGCTATTTATTTATTTATTTATTTATAATATGGTGATCAAGTTCATAACTCTTCGCTGCTTGGAACAGAGCTGAAGTAACACAGACTCAATTATTTGTAGTTTCACAGTGATTTACAGTTCCCTTGAGAGAAGGGGTACCGGAGCTGTCTGTGTGCAGATTCAGAATGCAAGGCTGTGTAGATCCTAGCGTAATTTGTCCTGGAAACTGAATGGCTAGGAAATTACATCTCCCTGGTAGGAGATAAATGGTATAACTGTTCAGGTATTAGGGCAAATTTCTCACTTTCCTGCAGCAAAAGTCAATAGCTTTTTTTTTTCTTTTTTTTTCCCCAAGGACTTAGACTTTCAATAGGTAAGGATTATACTGGTATAAGTGAAAATGTATGTCAGGTTGGAGGTGCAATGGTAAATTTAAAACAATAAAGAAGACTTTTCTGATTTTTGCTAGTGTCTCTACTGGCTATATACTGCTTTGTGAAGAGCAGTAACTTCATTATATCTCACAGGTTTTTAAGAAAAATTTAAAATAAACTTTCTCCCTCCTCAAAGTAAAAGCTTTTTGATTTTGAAACAGTTCATCGCTTATCGCAGCTTTGTAACTGGAATCTCTTAATGGTAAAATAAAATGTATTTCACATGCCTCCCTATCTTGTTTGTAGAAAAACATTTGTTGTAAGATTTTAGTTGTGATTTTTTTAGTTTATAATTTATTCCTGGAAGTTCTAGTACTGTGACTGAAAGCTGGTTTTGTAGTCTTATTTTGTGATAAAATGGTGTATATATAGTAATATGGATTCCATAATTCTTCACCAAGTGAATGACATTAAAAAACTTAGAATACATGTACAGAGTGCTTCATCTAAATATTTGTGGAGTATCTGTGCTCTTGAATTAGGTTGACTCTTGTTGCTGAAGCACCGTAAATTGAATTTACGGTCATAGATGGTGACCCAATTGCATTAATTCACAGCCATTGCTCCAGAGAGGTTGCAGGCTAAAAGAAGGGACAGCAGGTACCTATAGATCATCAACATAGAACAAAAACCAAATAAGCAGTGCAAACAATAGTATGTGATATGACAGAGAATGATCTCAGTGTACTGCTTACTTAAGAAAAATATTTTTATTGACACCTTTGCCTGAGATAATGTCTGAATTAAGTGATGTCTCATTTTCTCCAACTGCAGTGGTGAACCACTGAAAGAGACAGTTAAACTTGAGGATGGTCGAATTGGAGAGAGGCCAGAAATAGTTTATCATGTAATTCACACAATTTTACTTGGTTCTCTAGCGATGTGTTTGGAAGGGTAAGTCTTGTTTTGATGTATCTCTTTTGAAAGCAACAACGATTTCCTAACTGGGTGCGATAGGCTATTTACCCCTTTGAAATGTGTCTACAACTCAAAAGTCTTTTCAGAAATATATTTGGCCTCCAGTGGTACTAGTTGGTAGGGGAAGTAACATAGGGAATTTTCACCATAAATTGGATAGAGGAATATGATGAATCGTGCTTGGTCTCTTACATGCATTTTGTAAGCTTTAATGCAGCCAAAATCCGAGAAATTAATTAGAGAAAATTGGCTCTCTCTCCTTGTGGTATTTAAGTGTAGAACTGCTCTGTCATTCTTTGAATATTGCGTTCTAGTGAGATCTTGTGTAGTGTTTGGATGGGTAGTGTATGTTCTTGAATACCAAGGTGTGGAAGATTTCTTATCCATCTTATTATATTTAGACAAGCATTGAATATACCTTTGCCTGACATGTTAAGCAGCAGCAAAACTATTTTCAAAAATATTGTTGAGTATTAGTTCTTAAAGCTACAGGAGCTAATGTTTCGATAACCTTTTTGTTCCAGTCTTGCTCTCAGCCAAATCAGCTGGAAAGTGGCAGTCATGTATTTATACATTTACATTCATCATCCTAATATCTGAATACACACAAATTATTAAAGTGAGCAATCTGTTGTGTTGCCAAGTAGCTGTCTTGACTCATCTGTCCTCAAGAGGCAGACAATATCAGCAAATAGTAAATTGTTATTAAATGTTTTCCTTCCCTTTCTTCAGGAAATCCCGTATCGTGCAGTGTCTGTACAACTTTGCTCAATAGGTGCTTTTTGTCCTTGTTTGGGTGAAAAACTGCAACAGCCAAGTGACTTTACTAGTCTTGTTTGTTTTTTCTTCCATCCTCCCCTGAACTCTGTGAAGTCGTTTGTCATCTTTGACCTGGGATCTTGCCTCTACATCTCGCAGCAAATAATTGGGTGCCTGCTCTTCAGCTAGAGATTTCCTTGGTTTGCCCTCCAATGCCATCAAATTTGATCTCGGATTGCTTGCATGTCCAGACTTGTTTGGAAAAAAAAAAAATCTGATTTCTTTTTATAAGTAGCCTGAATACAGTGACATGTGCAAAGTGCCAACCGAGTTCTTGTAATATTTTTCAGAATGAAATATCTGTGGACTCCATATGTTTGCATGCTTGCTGCATTTGGTGTGTGCTCTCCTGAACTTTGGATGACGCTCTTCAAGTGGCTGCGACTGAAAGCTGTGCATCCAATACTGCTGGTGAGTTGCTGTCGCCAATGTCTTGGAACTTTCAGCTCACTGTCGTATCACTTTTCCTACAACAATTACGTAAGACTTAAAAAGAACCCACTAAAAGAACATGTAGTTCTGTGAGCAGTGGATCTTATATAATCAACTTTTTCTTGTTTTTCATTCCTAATACCATGTTTTCACATGTTTTCTGGTGCCTGGTGATAAAGCAAAGCCTTTTCCTCATGCGCAGCAGAACAATCTTTATCTCTCTTTCTCAGACATAATTAATTTCTTTTAACAGATCTTTGATACCTCAAGCCCTCTGTCATATTTAGTTGAGACTGGCCAAGAAGGTCAAATGTTTTGTAGAAAAAGTGCACAAGAAAATGTACAGGCCTGCAGACAGGCTTTGACATAAGCCTTGTTTCATTAGGAAATTTGGCTAAAATGTGGTAGTTAGGTGTATTTAATCAATGAGAGCAAAGCAGCTTGGTAAGAAATAGTAGCTGCAGTTACTTTGGTTAAGATTTGTTCTTGTGCAGGCATTTCAGAGAAGTGCTGTAACTCAAGATGAGCTTGTGCTGTAGTGCAAACACTCCTCCACTTTCAACCCTAGCTTTATTCATAATGTGATGGGAGTTGCTTTGGGCAGCTTTCTGCATTTGTTTTATTAATGAAATGAGGGTAGGGTGTTACTCTACCCTAATTTCAAGATACTTAGAAGAATAAATATTTAATACTTAAACAGAAAGTCATATATGGCGCTTGTGCAAATGCCATTTAATGTTGTATCATAAATGTTGACAACGTCCTTCCACTAAAAGAGTAAAAATATATTCACATACGTATTAACCGTACTGCTTTTTATACCACACACTTTCTGCTATACAGACCTACTTTTTCCTGCAGTAGATGTGTTAACAGATTATTATCAAGAGACTGCCTTGTGTACGCTCTTTCCAAGTGTTTTCTGTACTATATGAGCTATTTTCCCCTTTTGCAAAGTGGAAGTGATACCAGCTAGAGTGATGGTATGCTGGAGAATGAGTTTCTGGTCTTTGCCTGTCACTATTGTCAATCTGAGTGAAAGCATTGCTAAGATCAGAGGTTAGAAATGCTTATTTCATACTTTTTTTTTCATTTTTCAAATTATCTCATATTTGAATCTGAGAGGCATTTATATTTCTTCTGTCCGTACTCCATGTGCGCATTGATTCATTGTTATATGAGCAGTGATTAACCATCCCTAACATTGGTGGTAAAGATAACATGGGTCAAATCAGTTACTCAGTGCTAAGTTAGGCAAATTATTTTTGGCAGAAAGTTTTTTCCCAGTAGAAAATAGCAAAGATTCACCTTCAATCACTACTCTTAAGGTTTCAGACGTAAATGTAGCCTACTGCTATACAAACAGAATCAGCAAAGTCGAGGTTGGAGAATAGAGAACAATCCATAATCCATTTCTTTTAACGTCTTTATTCTAGGCTCTCATTCTGAGTATGGCAGTTCCCACAATAATTGGATTCAGCTTGTGGAAAGAGGTAAGAAACATACTGTTCTGTGTTTTGTCTTTAGGCAGCATATGAGTCAAAACACTGAGCAAATACATCGTCAAGGTGAAATAAAAGCTGGCATCCTCTGAAAATGTGCTGGCTTTTTTTTTATTATTATTTTGTTTTGTTTTTAAACAAAACTTTTTAAATTTTTCAGTATGAAGTATTTGACGATTCAGTTTGGTAACAATGACTTACTGTAATTAAGAAGCATTTGAATTTAAAGATGTATTCAGCTATTACACTTTGAATATGTGAACTGACTCAACAGAGAAAATATTGCCAAATAAACACTTGGAATATTGAAAAGCATGTTGTGTGTCTATCTTCTTTTTAGTGAGAGGTTACATGAAAGTAAAATTATGGAAGGCCATAGGTGAATAACCTGTTGGAAAAGCTGTCAAATTATAACGGAGTTGAATCCTTACTGAGATACAGGGAGGAAAAAGCTACAGATGTTTCCTTGTTTAAACTGAGTACTTGGTTCTTTACTGCTAGTCACATTGCCAGACTGACTGGCGGACAGGGGAAGAATATTTTGAATTTTTTTTTTAAACTTCTGCAGGTGTGAAAAAAATAGAAAACGTATCCCCAAACTTTCTACTGTACTGACTGATTCAGAAGAGTTATTTTGAATAACCTTATAAGAATTATAAGAATTTATAAGTATTTTTTACAAGGCATTGAAATATAAAAATCGGTCTTCAACGAATTTTATAATGCCAGTCTTTAATAGATATTTTGTTTGCAGTGCAATCCGACTCTTTATACGCTTCTGCCAGAGTAACAGATAATTCTCATTAAAAAAAAAAAAAAAAAAAAACTAAACTAAAGATGCTCAAAAAAGTTACGCGGTCAGTTACAATAGAGAAAACTTAGTTGGCCAAAGAATTCGTTTACAGATTATTTATTAATAATAGCAGTGTGGGGATTTGAACTCTAGAGGGCTTCATCCCTTGGAAATCCTACTTCTGCTTTTAAGCAATAGTGAGCGTTTGGTCTCCAGATTCTCAACTCAACTCTCCCTGTGCTTGGAAAGTTTGATTAATAGGAAGAGGGCAGTGCAAATGCCCTAGGAGTTGTACTCTGTTACTCTGGTGCTAAAGAGATGGGCGTATAGCTCAGCATCTTTCTGCTTGGCTGCCTTCTGTCTTGGTCAGGCATAGTCCCTCATTATCTGCATTTTTCTAAGGGCTCTCAGTGATCAGTGAAGCTGGTTCTCTTTGGGGGTGGCAATGGCATTTCCTCTTTCTCTCTGTCTTTCCATTTCTGGGGTAGTGCAGGTATATTTAAACAGCTCCTGATGTGCTACGGCTCTGATATTAACATAGGGCAGCTGATCTTGTGCTACCTCATGTGTCTGACTACAGACTGGTAATGGGGGTGGAAACTCCTCAGCTAAAAGCAGGCTCCCGTTTCCAGATGTCTTACCCACTATGACTGTCCCAAAATGAGTTTCCCTTTAGTCTGGCATAGTTGTAACCAAATAACATTTCCATCAGTTTTTCCCTAGGATAATGACAGAGCTTTCAGAACTACAGGAATTCTATGATCCTGATACAGTAGAACTTATGACGTGGATAAAGTAAGTATGAATTTCTGCACTTGTTTTAATTCTTTATGTCAGGGTACTTGTATCTCAGTATTTTCTGGAGCTGCCTCTTTTAATCTGAGCTTTCCCTTGCCAAGTCATTGCACAATGTAGGGGGAGATGGGAAGAGAAATGAATATTTTAGGCTTGGTATTCCTCCTATGCAAAGTCGCAGGAATTTATCACTGATTACAAGAGAAGATCCTGAGACACGCAGTCAACTCATGTTTAGTGTCATTACTAGATGTGATTTCCAAAGAAAGGTGTGCATCCATTACAATCCTGATTCTTTACATGCTGACTTTTCAGTAGGTTAGAGGATTCATATTGACTATAATGCCACAAGGGAGAGGAACAATGAAATTCATATGTGCAGGAGCCAGTGAAACAAATGCCTGAGGTAGAGATTTAGAGACTTCATTCAAGGAACAAGGATTGTAATGTGGGATTCAAACTCCCCCTTTGAGCAGAAGGCTGCAATGGTTCTTATCTGGCTGACTAGGTAGGGCATAGCAAATGCTGAACTTATAGTCAGGATGTTTTCACAGATATATTTTTATCTTCATCAAAAGTTTCAGAACTGGATTCTGGCCTCATTCAATTTAATTTGGAAAGATGTCATTACTAACTGCACTTCTGTGAAAATTAGGTCCCCTGTGTTCAAATAACTTACCTTTAAATGCATTTTTAAAGAATATTATTTTCTGTATTTATGGAGTCTTTAATGTCAACCTGTTCATCTTCAGAAAAGACGAGGCTGGTAATTATGGCGTTCCAACCAATTTCTTCTTTCTGTTAATAGTAGTGTATGTTGTTTGTCACTGCTGCAGCTTTTGAAGGCAGCAAGTGGAATAATGCCAAGTACCTAATGGCTTTTACATTAGTCTGCATATATTACACTTCCAGTACATAATTAATCACGGTGAATTGCATTGAGATTCACTCAACTAAGAGCAATTTGACTACCCTTATTTGTAGCAGCTGTTCATATTTTTAATGAAAAGGATTTTTTAGTGCTTATGCTTAGATATCCATATTGAAATCTTAATTGAATGTCATTATTATAAGTATATTTTCTTATGATTTTCTCCCTGATAAAATGAATTTACTTGAATTTTCTCTGTGGGAAAAGTTGTCTGAGATCTGTAATAAAGTGTGGCAATGGTTGTTTTATTTCATTAATGCTGCAATATGAATAATCAAAAGATGAAATCAAAATCCAGAAACATAATTACTGTAGATGTTATTCTATATGACAGTATTTACTCATAAATGATGAAATACATTGTCCTACAAATCAAATGAGCATAACCACAAGTCTTTCACTTAGAAGATAACATCATAGTGTTTCTCTGTCTACCTGCCCTCCCTCTCAAGCTTGTTTTGTCACAAGACAGCAACCATTCAGAAAAGCAATAGTTTGATCCATTCCAGGACCACTCTGAGTGGTACTTCATGAATTGCAAGGAGGGGAGGATGGCCATCAGCTCTTAACCCAGCAGGAGACCTTCCTTGCAAAGCACATTGCTGCAAGTCTGTGCTTTTCCTGGTAGGGAAACCAATGCTACCAGAGCGTTAATGCCAATTGTAATTAGACCCCCAAAGATCATAGAATCGTTTCAGTTGGAAGGGATTCTTAAAGGTCACGTAGTCCAACTCCCTGCAGTGAACAGGGACACCTATGGCTCGATCAGGCTGCTCAGAGCCTGTCCAGCCTGACCTCGAATGTCTCCAAGGATGGAGCATCCACCACCTCTCCAGGCAACCTGTGCCAGTGTCTCACCACCCTTATTGTACTTTCTCCTTGTATCCAATCTAAATGTCCCCTCCACTTCCCATTGTCCTATCAGAACAGACCCTGATAAGAGTCTGTCCCCCTCCATCTAGGTATCTTCATGCACTCCAATTCTTGTCATAGCATCTGCAAAGATTTGCACAGTGATTAAAATCAAAAATGTTGTTTTGAGAAATGCATCCTGCACTCAGACATGTATGTTGATGTTGCTTTTGCAGAAGACAAGCTCCTGTGGCTGCTGTGTTTGCAGGCAGCCCACAGTTAATGGGTGTGATTAAGCTTTGTACTGGATGGATGGTGTCAAGCTTGCCTTTATATAATGATGATGATCTTCTAAAAAGAAATGAAAATGTGAGTATCCAATTCCATAAATGTGTATGTATTACCAGTGATTTATAGACTGTTCCATCTTGTAAGACTCAAGTGCCTGATTGAGATGTGTGGGAGAACTGTAAACGTTAACACTCCAAAGAGGATGACCTTGTAATATTCCTCATGCCATACTCATTTGCATTGCTCTACCATGTTCCAAATGCTTTTTCCACAGAGTGTTCATATTCTAAGGTGAAAAAAGATCATGAAGTTTCAAAAAGAAAGGTAATGCCAGTACATAATCAATAAACCCATGAACAAGATTCCTTACTGAGCAGTATAACAATATTGAGTTTTAGGCAGGCTGTCATTTCTGAATGATTCTTAGCAATTTTTGTTCTACACATTTTGCCAGGGGGAAAGTCACAAAGCAGAATGGACATACCCAGTCACTGACTAGCAAAGAAATCAAAATTGCTACTCTGCCTTAGCTCTCACTCTGTTTGAACACTTCAGGAGTACAGAAGGCAAATGGAAATCTCTAGCATTATACTTGACTTGGAAAACAACTGACAGGAACTGCTTTCCTCTTTGCCCACATATAATGGGGAAAAAAGAACACAAACATACTAGAGGAAAGGGCATAGTCCATCAAATAGGGAGCAGAGTATCAAAGAAATTGTCAGTGCTGTACTCTGGACAAAAATTAATACTCTTTCCGAAGACTTCTCAGGCCAATTTAAATATATAAAATGTGAACTTACACCAGCAGAGACAAATACTTCTCATTCAGCTCTCCATTACCTCACCTGCTTTGGAAATTTCAAAAATAGATGTTTTATAGCTTGGCATCTACATATAATACACATTTAACTTGTTATTAAAGATAAGTCATTCTTTGCTCACCACCATTCTCACAGTATTTAATTTTCCACTGATTTTTACCTTGCATTAAAATATGTTCTTAATTTATAGATTTATCAGATATATTCAAAGAGATCAGCAGAGGATATTTATAAGATACTTACATCTTACAAAGCCAATTTTTTGATTATTGAAGATTCAATCTGCAATGAAGTGGGACCTGTAAGAGGATGTAGAGTTAAAGATCTATTGGATATTGCCAATGGTCACGTAAGTAACAGCAAGACAAAAGTGAGTGTCTGGATGCATAAATAATTTGTTTTAAAGGAAACATTCTTGTAGTGTTGATCTTATTTTCCAAATTATAATGGATATGTAGGCAAAGACGCATAAGACTGAAAAGTGATCCATTAAGTTTTGAGTTGTCTGTTTCTTACATAACTGTAATCTTAACCTTATACTATTCCTTACCTGTCCTAATTCCTCCTAATACATTAATATCAAGCAGTGCTGCTTTTATGCCAACTCTTAAATACCATTTAAGTATATATATGTGTTTATGACCGTAATACCTGAAGAAAGTATTACAAAAGCATCAAAGACATGCCTCAAAGGCCATTCTTTACTAGCTTTAAAGATGATAAACTTTACAATGGATAAACTCTTCTTCTGAAGCTCTGCCAGGGAGCATACTGGGATGAGGTCCAGCCTGCCACTCACTTCAGTTCAGCCTTGTTGCTACTGATCAGGCTGCAAGTCTATTTGGTCCAGTCTCATGGGTTAGGTTAGCACCCCAGTAGGCAGTCTGAGCCATAGCTAGTAGAAAGATTAGTTCAATAAACTGCAGAGCTGTGAAAATATACTGCTGACATTCCATGTCTGTTCTGAATGCCATTAGTGTTGTTCTTGCTGTTGAAGTAGGAAACAGGGTGGGTTTTATCAAGTGATCTCATTAGCACTTGTTCTGCTTCTTCCTGGAAATCCAGTTGAAGTTTTGACCTTAAAGGCAGGAGTGGCTCTAAACTCACTTATTGGTTCATTATTTATTCTCAAGTCAACAGGGGGGATAGTGCCAATGGTTACTTCTGAGCAATTGTAGGTTAGCTTCACTTCATTATTTTTTTTCCCTAGGCAGGAAATCTAAGCATGTTTGACATTACAACCTGTTGTGTATTAACTACAGCAAGTTCATCCTCAACTTGAATACTTTTTTATTGGCTGGTTGGTTGGTTTTTAATGGGGAAGTTTCAGGTGTATAGTCTTATATTTCATGCTTGGGAAAAGGAGAGGAGACTGAGGCGGGTCTTATCAATGCTTATAAGTATCTGATAGGCAGCAGTCAAAGTGGATGGGGCCAGTTTAGGATGGTTTATACAGGGCAAGACAGAGATGTTCTCCAGCAGTCTGATGCTAAAGGACTATCTCAGAGAGAGAAACTATCTTTGTGTTTTGGGAGACGTTGAAGGATTTATTTATTTATTTATATTTCTGCATGAATTTGTCTTACCACTTTTTTTTTCTTTTTTCTTTTTTTTCATCCATGCAAACTTCTGCAATTGGAAAGAGTAGAGAAGTGATGTATTAATTCACAAGGCTATTTTAGATGGTAAAACAAATTATAAGGGAATATAATTTATACCTTACTGGAATCATACAGTATGGAAATTAAATATCTGCTGCATAAGTGAAATGTACAGAACGCAGAAGTAAATGAATGTACAGAATTGCATTCTGCAGTCATTTGACTTCAGTATTTTAATCAATTTTTCTTCTTTCCTGACAGGTGGTTTGTGAGGAAGGCGACAGTTATGCCTATTCAAAATACGGACGATTTTGTCATGAAATCAAAATGAACTATTCTCCATATGTGAATTATTTCACTCGAGTATACTGGAATAGATCCTACTTTGTGTATAGGATCAACACTGTGATATCCTTCCAATCATGAAAAAGCATGCAAGCTTCTTTTTGAGGATTGACTGTGATGGAATTCAGTTGGAAAAATTCCTTTTGATTGAGAAAATTATTTTTACAGATACACGTGGGTGTGGTGTACTGACCAGTTTTTCTTTTTCTTTTTTTTTTTTTTCCACCAAACTGGAGCTGTTTGAACTCTACAGGCCAACTATTACAGATACCTTCTTTGAAGGAACCAGGAAAATTTGACAATTTTACAATATCCACAAGAAAGTGTGACAGTCTGCCATGTTCTTGCATTTGTCTTCCCATTGTAAATCATGGTAATCTTCATTTAACAGACATTTCTAACTTCAGTGTTAGAGGGCTGATGTGGATAGACTTTGGAAAAAGTTATGTTGAAGAGCTCGTTTAAGTCATGTAGTCTTTATTTTCTAGTAAGAAATCAAGTGGTATCCTAAGTCTTCAAGTGTTTGGGTTTGTTTAATATTTTTCTTTGGTTAGTGTGTTTTTTTTTATTCTTACTGTTTTCCACTATAAACACTGCTATTTTTATTGAACACATTCATACACCTTATGTGTAGGTAAAGTATTTGTATAAATCAAATAAGGAAGATTTTATTTAAACAATTCCATAGATGAAGGCACTGGTCTCTGCATTGTTGGAGACGTGTTGGTGGAAGTGCTTGGACTTGGATAGAGCTGTAGAAGTTGACAAAGTCAGAGTTTCAGTTTGGAAAGAACTTGACTTCAGGATTTTTGCATGCTTACATATGTATGCGTGTGAGCGTTATGTGTGTTTTAGCAGCCGTCGGAATGGGCCAGTATACAACACTGTGCTGTACTTGTCTACAGACAACTAGGTTTGCTACTGAGACTGCTGCACTTCACTCCTGTGTGCGAGCTGGTGTATGTGTATGTGTGTGTGTATGGCCAGGGATGGGTGATAGTCATTTCATTCAACTTATTATTTCATGATAGATTAAGGTAGTGTCATAACTGTAATTTTAAACACCATCATTGATCAGTAATGGCACAGTAGTTCATAGCTATTTTTACACTGATTATGCAGCTATGCTGGGAATTTTGAAGATGTGGGAAAGTACTCTGCAGTCTTGCTTCACTCCAAAACTTGCCTTCGTTGTAGGACCCCGTTTGTCTCTATGACTTCCTTAAATTTTCTGTTCATCCTTTTTTGTTGCTAGCTGATGTACTTTCAGGAGAATGAATGATGCTTTAATTCCAGCTGTGGGCCTAATCCTGGTGTTGTGAATGGATAACTCAACAAAAGGTAATGGTAACTTTGCTTATGTAGGTGCAGCTGGACAGAAAGCCAGGACTTAAGTTCTGGGAGAGGTTCCTCACCACCAGGAGTCACATGCGGTTATGGATTCTTGTAACAGCTGGCCCAGAGGCCGCTCTATCAGGCATGTGGAATGATTCTTTGGAGTCCAGATGTCTTTAAAGAAACATCTGGCTTTGATAGGATGAACCTTCAACTGAACAATCTGTAAACCATTCTGCAAATGAAAGCTGCAAAACTATCCCTACTGCATTTGTTGATTAAAATGCAAATTCAGAGGTGTTGACTCTGAAATTGTTAGGAACTGCAACGTGTTGATGTATATGCATGATACCTATCTGCTGTATGCAGATATGTTGTTTACTTTACAGTAAGAGATAGTGCTGAGGTTTCTAAACATCTATTATCACTATTGGAGTGATTTAAAAGAGAAAGGCTTTACTGTTGTAAATGTCAATGTGTCTGTAATCTGTTTCTTTTTGTTGTTGTTGTTGTTGTTGTTTTAATCTGGTTATATTTTTAGGCCTGTGAGTTTAGACCAAATATTAAAATGATTCATTTTATTTGAAACCATTGCTCAGATAAATCCATCAAAAGTATCTGATGCGATCATTGAGAAACATCAGTGTAAGTGAGTTACAAGTTAGAAGTAAATATCCTTTCTAGGGATACAGTCATTGAGCTGAGGATGGCGTGCTTGTCTCTCTGGCCAAATGCAGCCTGTTTATTTGTTTATGCAGGAGTGTGTCTGTTTTTCCGCACTGTTACAGTTTCAGACTTTTCAGTTACAATATCAAGAGAAGCTTGTGTAGTAACTTGGGTTATGGCAGGCACAGGAACTTTGTGCGTGCCATAGAGTTAATAATTGGAAGTGTAGAGTTCCATAT
The DNA here is from genome assembly GCF_002078875.1 of Numida meleagris. Classification (NCBI taxonomy): domain Eukaryota; kingdom Metazoa; phylum Chordata; class Aves; order Galliformes; family Numididae; genus Numida; species Numida meleagris. Next base: position 124,905,428 of record NC_034410.1, read on the forward strand.
ACAACTTAAAATTTGTTTGAATCACCGTCTGGAATTACATGTCAGTGATCTGCTCTCTTGAAGCTGATTGTTCATGAAGACCATTTCATACCAGCAATAAGGCATTCCAGGTACCACATTTCAGGCTTACAGTTGCACTTGGGTGGATGAAGCCGCTCAGCTTATGGCTTCTTGCCTTATAATGCCACACCAAGGTGCAGCATTCAATTATCCTGGACTGCCTGTTGTCTTTTACTGCGACGCTGTATGTATGCGTCACCACACAGAGCATAGTTTGAATGCTTACATGTGGAGCACATCTGTTAAGAAAATCACAAATGAGGCCAACCGTATATCTAAGGAAATTACATATGTTGTAGCACATTGGCCTTTATACATGTTTGAATGAACATGTTGAACTTTATTTGAACTGTGACATAGTTATTATTAGTCTTGTCATAAAGATGTATTCTTGATACTTCAATTGATTCTGCATTAGGAGAATCATTTAAGATTTTTACCTTGCTTTTTATATTAGAGAAGATTGTATAGCAGCATCATTGGCGCGGCAGCCTTAAGTAACAGAGAAGCAGCCTTTTGCTGGGAGAAACGTTGCTGTTGTCCCAGTCAGAAGGCACGGAAGATTCATATCTTATGAAGAAAATGATATTCTTGAATTTCTTATCCAGTTATGGATTAACGAAAATACTATTGTCTGTTCTAATCTCCACCTTCTGTGGAAAAAGATGGAAGCAGTAAGTTAGTGGTATCCCTCGGAAGGACGGAAGTAGGGTATAACCACACCTGACTTGTGCACACCACCCTAGCTCGGTTTTCAACCCAGGCCGTGGGTTTCAGTTCTGGAGAGGGCTGGGGGAATGTTTTGCAAATTTCGACCTGTTTTGCTGTAGCTGTTGCAATTCAGTTGAAACATGTGCCTTGCGAGCTTTTATTAAACAAACAAAAAACTCCCGTTGGTGTTTCTTTTTTGTGAAGATACTCCTTTAAGAAATTCCCGTGCCTCCGATTCCTAGAGCTTCCGCTGTGTCCCCCTCGCCTGCCCCCAGAGACGTTCCTGCAGTCGGTGGGTGAGGTGGGGGTCTGCCAGCCGTCCTGCTCACAGCTGCTCACTGAGCAGGACGAGAATTCGCAGAGCAACCCGTGCTGCTGTTTTCCTGGTTAAATACCTGTACGCAGTCCTGCCTTCCGAGCGATGCGTGAGGTTACCCGTTATCTGATGGAAAAGAGGTGGGGGTGAACACCTGTCAAGGTTCCAAACTCACCTCAAGGAAGCGGAAGTATCAGTGATGCTATACTTGTTAATGGTGACATTTAGCAGTAGGTTATATGGCATCTGGATGTATCTGTATGCAGGTGTTCAACAGCAAGTCTAAGAAATCCGGTTCCTTTCATCCCTTTTGCTTTGCGGATAGGTTTTTATCAAAATGATGTATAAATAGTAAATAATAGTAAATACTTTTCTCTTGTGACAAACTTTCTGTGCCAAAAAATTGTATGGATGTTTGGGACACAAACCGTTCTATGCTTTCTTTGAAATGCTGATACCTTTTCTTTGCAGAAAGAAGACAACAACGTAATAGTTCATAATGAATTAACCTTTCTCTGTTGGGTAAGAAGACCATGTTTGTATCTGTGCCACCTGGAAATGAAATGCTGTGCAACATCAAATTCTTACTGATTTTTAATTAACTCACATATCACATCTCGAATTTTTACAGCTTGTGATTGTGATTCCTGTCATTTGGTAAGATAGTAGAATGAATGCTGACTATTTTGTAATAATTTACTATATAATAATATGAAAACCTTGGGACTATTTTAGCTAAAGTTTCTAAAGATGATAAAAATATCAGGTAAAACACTTCTCCAAATAATTGATCATACAACCAACCTGTTCTATAAGATGAGGGTGAATGTACGACCGCTGTGCCATTCCCCCTCATGCAGAAGGCTGGCAAAGGACAAGCAGGAATGAAGCTCCTGTGTGCTGCATTACAGGAAGCTATGTCAGAGCCCTGGCCTCGAAACTGGGTTTGAGGAAGAGCTCATGTTTGCTAAAGGAAGATCCTAAAGATGAATTTCCCTGTGATCCGTCAGCTCCAGGAGCTGGCAGTGTCCTGATGCTTTCTGAGGAGCTCCTTCAATTTCTATTTATTCCTTCCCTGTTTCCTATCAGAGCCAAGAGCCACCTCGCTATTGGTAGTGGTGTTGCCTCTTTGCTTGATAGTGCATCACGCTCTCTGCGCCTTCAGTTTTGTGGGATGCCTAAGTTCCTTTGGAAGATGGCTGCACAAGAGTCACCCAATCGCCTTGGCAGCATCCTGGCAGGGGGATGCAGTGCTGCATAACCCAGCCTTTGGTCCCTGATGGACACAGAATGAGCTGTGCACGCTCAGGTCCTGGTTTTCCAAGTGTTAAGCGGGACAGAGCCCAAGAGACCCAAGCATCAGCCTGTGCTTTGACCTCCTCCATCCATCAGCGGGACTGATGTCCCCTCCCTGCCCTAAATGCCAGGGGGAGAATGGCTCTCGTTGAAGAGACCGATGGAGGTGTTTTGTCTTCATATTGGTATCGTTTTCCAACGAAACAATGCAGTTTGGCCCTTTTTTTTTAGTTGCAAAGACATCTGCGCAGCCTATAATAAATAACTTTTCCCTTTTCAGAAGATGTATTTGATGCATATGTAACCGCCTGACCCCAGCAAGAGCACTGCTGAGAGCTGGTCATCACCACCAAGTGCAACGCCACTGTGCTTGCATCTCTTCTCACTGTAGGGTGGGATTTTTGTCCACGAATATATATCTGCACGTCTATCTGTTGTCATTGCGATGACTTTGTGCTATTGGGTGTTGAAAATAACACAGCTAATGCTCATGATGTGGCTCAGATCACAATTTAGTGATCTTCCCCGTGCCTTTCTGAAGTTGGGAATTATTCATGTTGTTTTTAGGTGAGCATAAAGGGGACGCACGCAGTGAGTTGGCCCTTGCTGGATCCCGATGGCTGGGTGCCTGTTGTTAGAGCAAACCACTGCTGGAAGTGGTTGGGTTCGCAGCCTGCCTTCCCGTCCCAAGTGCCCCTTGGTGTGACAGGAGCCATCGGCCTGTCACTTTCCCAGGACACCACAGAAGGTGGTGGCCCAGCTATGCTAATTGCCAGCACCAACACCTGGCTGTCACCTTTGCTGGGTGCCTGCAGTGTTTGCCCAAGGCTGATTGCAGCTGCTCCTGCAGTTGAGCAAAGTTTTGCTTCCAGCCTGGGTGCATTATCACTGAGGTTACAGCACAGCTGCCTGGCCAGCAGCTCCCGCTGCAGCAGCCAACAGATAAATGTGAGCGTGGTGTGGCCAGCTGCGTGCCGAGGCTCAGCAAAAGGATGTTCTCAAGCCATTCCTGGGAGAAGGCAAATTTTGTGCCACTTGTTAGCAGGAGCGGGAGGCTGCTGGGACCTGTGCCTGGAGAAAATGGGTGACCTTCATTTTGCTGAGTGGTGGGAATTGGTTGGCTCAGGGTCACACTTCCAGCGGTAGGATGGGATGTAACGGCCTCAGGTTGCGCCAGGGGATGTTCGGGCTGGATATCAGGAAAACATTATTTATTCTCAGGAAGAGCGGTGAGGCACTGGCACAGGCTGCCCAAGGGGGTGGGGGAGTCACTGTCCTTGGAGGTGTTCAGAAGCTGTGGAGATGTGGCACTGAGGGAGGGGGTTAGTGGGCATGGGTGGGGGGGAGGTTGAGCCAATGGTTGGACTAGGTGATCTTAGAGGATTTTCCACCCTTAAAGATTCTATGATTGTATGATTCTGTGGTTTGCGTTACAACCACCACGGTGACCCCATGCCCAGGTTGCTCTCATCAAGTTTTAGCAAGCGGTGCATTTGTTCCCCTGCCTCGGTGGGACTGCTTCGGTATTGCACTTGAGCCGCACGCTATTCCGTTCCCTGGAATATCCCTCCCAAAGTCCGAAACGCAGTTCGCTCGTTGCGCCGAGCTCGCTCGGAGCTTTCCATAGGACGCGGCTGCCGGCGGGGCCCGCTCCGCTGGCCTCAGCCCCTCCTCGCCCGCGGAGGGGCGGGCCGGGCCGGGCCGCACGTGGAGGGGGCTCGGAGC